>NC_042633.1:40519600-40621313 GCF_901001135.1 Rhinatrema bivittatum
TTCTCTCTCTCATATATGCACAATCTGTAACACACATTCATTCTCTAAACCACATGCTTACTCACACACTCCTCTCTCTCTCTCTCTCATATATGCACAATCTGTAACACACATTCATTCTCTAAACCACATGCTTACTCACACACACCCTCTCTCTCTCTCTCTCTCATATATGCACAATCTGTAACACACATTCATTCTCTAAACCACATGCTTACTCACACACCCTCTCTCTCTCTCTCTCATATATATGCACAATCTGTAACACACATTCATTCTCTAAACCACATGCTTACTCACACACACTCTCTCTTTCTCTCTCTCTCATATATATGCACAATCTGTAACACACATTCATTCTCTAAACCACATGCTTACTCACACACACTCTCTCTCTCTCTCTCTCATTATATGCACAATCTGTAACACACATTCATTCTCTAAACCACATGCTTACTCACACACTCTCTCTCTCTCTCTCTCATATATATGCACAATCTGTAACACACATTCATTCTCTAACCCACATGCTTACTCACACACCTCTCTCTCTCTCTCTCTCATATATATGCACAATCTGTAACACACATTCATTCTCTAAACCACATGCTTACTCACACACATCTCTCTCTCTCTCTCATATATATGCACAATCTGTAACACACATTCATTCTCTAAACCACATGCTTACTCACACACGTCCTCTCTCTCTCACAAACATGCACTCTCTCTGTACTCACACACACGCTCTCTTCCTCTGATTTTTATAAAATGTGATGTGCCTGCCTTCTTGGCAAATCTCAAGCCTCTCCATGTGTCAGATTCATTCTTTGGAGCTCTGCTCATCCTGCTGCAGAGAAAATCTTCAGCTCTCTGATCCCTTTCCATTCCACACGCTCCTCCCGCGGTGTGCACTTGCCACTGAATCCTGATGTTCCAAAATTGTTTTCCTCCCAGGGCAGATTGGATTGGGCCGGTGGCACTGGTCACGTGGTTATCTCTCTCCTGATGAGGGATGGCCGCAGAACCCGACGCGGCTGGAAGGAAGTCTCGGCGGGGCCGCGACGATGCCCAAGCTGACGCAGCTCAAAGAAAGGCCTACGGGCTCGGCAACAGGAGGCATCTGGTGGTTGCAGGGCCGCTTCCTCCCCCTCCGGCAGTAAATGAGCAGCGCGGGCTGAGCCAAGGCCCAGAAGAGAGGACGACGCCTGAGAGGTTTGTGTATGTGTGAGAAAGAGAGAACTTGCATGTGTACATGAGAGAGGATAAAGATTGTGTGGCCGCCTTCACCCAAAGCCACGACAATCTCTGGGAGATCAGAAGATGCTGGGTGTTTATTTAATGGTACGGAGAGCTGGATATTTAATTATCTAATTTTTTTTTATTTTAAATTTTGGGGGGTGTTTCATGTGTCTGCTGATTTGAAAATGTTTTTGGTGTTTGGGGAAATATTAGAACAAATTTATGAGACTTTTTAAATCCTTAGGGGCCCAGTATTGAAAGATGGCCCTTTTAAGTGACTTGGCTGGAAATAGCTTATCCTGCTAAATTACACGGTGTATTCAGTGGCACGGCTGTGTCGCTGACCATACGCATATATATTTGTACTTAGCTGTATCGGTTATAACCATCTAACGCAGCTGGTAAACTTTTATGTGGCTAAGACAGAATATTGCTACTTAGTTGCATAAGTTATGCAGATAAGTCACTCCGCCCACAACTTATGCAGCTAACTTTTTAGACATATAAGGGATTTAGGTGGCTAAGCAGCCATTAATGTTCAGCAGCCGCTACTTAACCACACAAGTCCTACTTATCCGGCTAAGTAGCGCTGAGCACGCTTTGAATATTGGGTCCCCTATGTTTGTCGGCTGTTGAGATATTCATTCTCTTCTTTTAATATTATGAATGATGTCTTATATCTCTTGATTTTATTGCTTGATGAGTTGTGTGAGTAGTAATTGTTTTTCCATTGTTGCACTGCATAATACAGTCGGGCCTGTTATGGTTATTAGAGCATGTTTGAGAGCGAGAGAGAACGAGTGAGCCAATGAGTACATGTTTGAGCCAGTGGGCCTGTGTGTGAGTATAAAAGAGTAATTGAGCATGAGTGTGTGACACAGTGAGCATGTCTGTGAGAAAACATGTGCTCTGGTGAGCATAGGTGTGAGAATGAATGAATGATGGAGAAGAAAGTCTGTGCATATCTCCCACCCCTTACTAATCCATGACCATCTCAGGGGGACTGGAATCTAAAGTTCCTGGATACGGAGAGCAGGGGATTTATTTTAGCTTTAATTTTAATTATTGGGTGGTATTTGCTGTTATTTTGAAATAGTTTATCGATGTTTGTTTTTTCAATTCCCAAGCAGTTATATGTTTGTAATCATTAGATGTTCTTTTCATCAGTTATTAGAAATATTTATTCTTTCTATGAGTTTGGTTTTACTGTTACGATGCTTTATATTTCTTGATGTTTAGTGAGGAATATGTTTTTTCCATTCCACACAGTCTGGCAGTTTCGTTTCAAGTTCAGATTTTGTCTGCATGTTCTATTTATACTTTAGTATTTATTCATTTGTGTTGGCGAGGGTCTGTCTGTGTTCTGCAGGTGCGACTAGGTGAGGTCTTCTCTGCTAAGCAGACTTGTGGGGTGGCCCCCACCCAATCTGCATGATGGAATGGGGGGGGTCCTGCAGCTTTGCTTACTCACTGCTGGTCGGAGTAGGCTCTATTTTTAGTTATTTAGGGAAAATGTGACATCACTTTGGAGATATTTGGCTTAATTCTGCAGGGTTCAGAGAGGACTTGGCCTGTTGATGCAGGTGCTGCAGAGAGAGGGAATAAGATACCCCGAGGGCTGGGTTTGAAAAAATTCCCCCGGGTGCTGATATTTTCCCACAATCCGCCTCTGTTTCCTCCATTTCTATGCGATGTTTGAGCAGTTTTTGCTTTTGTGTTTGTTTGTTTTTGCTTATAGAGCATGGTCTGTTGCACAGGACTGGCCAGACAGGCAGATTATGCAAACCCAGGCTGAGTTTACCGGCGTCAGACTTCATAACCGGCCAGCCCGGCAAGCGACCCCAGCGTGACCACCTAATTTACCTATTGCATGGTTGCCCCCCCCCCTTGTAGGCGCCATGAGTGCGTTAAGAAAGCGAAGATTTATTGCATCGGCCCCTTATTTGGTCAGACATTGCTCTTAGGCCTGTCTGCGCTGATTTGGGTCGTAGTAGGGTCAAATTGAACAGACAGGGTGCTGGTTGGTCATGCATGGGGGGGGGGGGGGGGGGTTCACATTACACACATTTGGTCTTGGGGTGCCTGTCCCAGCCTTTACGGCAGGGACGGTGTTCACCTTTCCAATGTAGGTAATGATCTACTCCTCAGTTCTATTCAGGAGGCCTTGGAGTCTGCTTTTCACCTCGTTTATCTTTAATGTGGGGGGTGAGGGGGCGCTGCGCAGATTTTGGCCATGTGACCCCCCTCCCTATGGTGGAGTTACCAGATCCATGATTCTTGTGGGGCAGGGTTTAGAGCTAGGGAATCTGCTTCGTGACTCAGGCATTAGTTGCATGTGACTTGGGGTTCAGGCACGTGGCTGGGCTGTGGTGGGGGGTCCCCTGTTAGCGGCAGGATACTGCTGGATATTGCAGGTTTGGTGGCCTGCGAAGGGATCATCTTGCTGGGATCAGCAGATGATTCCTTAGGGTGGGGGATTTGTGTTGACGTTGGCTCTGGTGTCTGAAGGACTAATAAAGCTGCAGCCTATTTACTTCCAAATGCTGTTTCAGAGACTCATTTCATGACTGTAAGGAGCCACCAGTCCTGGCTGCACATATTATCAGAATAATCTTGTGTCAGGTTTAATTGTTTTTGTTCACATTTTGTAGATGCGAATAGACTTTAATACAAGAATTATAGGTTAAAACTACATTGAAACTTGTATCCGCTCAATCTCATAAGTGCTTTTGCCCCACTCCTCTTGGAGTGTTTTTTTCTTTATCTACCTATAAATGGGCTCTGACCGACGGCCCGCAAATGCGCAGTAGAGAGCAGCTCTAATGCGCATGTGCGGCGAGCACGTCGGTCAGAAGCCGTGCATGCCCGAAAAAAAAAATGGCGGTGGGGCCACAGGAGCGGCGGCGAAGGTGGAAAAGCTGGAGCGGCGGCAGCCGCGAAGCAGGAGTGGGAGGAGCAAGTAGCGAAGACGAGCAGGAGTGGGAGGAGAAGAGAAGCAGCGGCGCCGCGCGCGCGGGAGGGACACCCCCCCCCCCCCGAGATCTGCCGGTTGTGGATGATCAGAGATGGGAGGGGATTGAGAGAGGGGGAGTGACTGAGGAGAGGGAGGGGAAGGTGAGAGAGAGGAAGGGAGGTGAGAGGGAGGGAGGTGAGAGGGAGGGAAGGTGAGAGAGAGGGGGAGGGAGGTGTGAGAGAGGGAGGTGAGAGAGAGAGGGGGAGGGGGTGAGAGAGAGAGAGGGGGAGGGGGTGAGGGGGAGAGAGGGGGAGGGAGAGGGGGAAGGTGAGAGGGGGGGAGGGGGAAGGTGAGAGAGAGGGAGGTGAGAGGGAGGGGGGGGGAGAGAGGGAAGGAGGAGGGAGAATGAGGGGGAGGGAGTGGGAAGGAAACGGACCGAGCCCGTTGTTACGGGCTTAACGGCTAGTAGATATATATATCTACAGGAAGCCATATACCCTAATCAGGAAAGAGAATACCTATACATATCTATCTATCTATATATTCGGTATTCTCTTTCCTGATTAGGGTAAATGGCTTCCCCTAGTTAATGTAGTTTATCATATTTTTATTGTTCTTTTATTAGTGTTTGTTTGTGTTTTGCAAGTTCTGGTCATCTTTTTGCAGGTCAATATACAAAAGTTGGAAATATTACAGAAGAGTTAATTGCAGATAATTTATGTATCAGATTTTATTTATTCTCTGTTCTATCCTCTTATTGCTCAAATTAATCTTCTATGCTAAAGACGTTGAAGTGTGATGCATGGACTCAGAGTGTGCATGAATGGCTCCGTGTTTACATTGGGCAAGCCCCTGAGGTGGTCCTGTGTGCATGCAGGTGATAGGACCCTAAGATAACCTCCAGTGTAGACCCCAGTGAGATTAACCCCCAGGGAGAAGGCCAGGGAGTGCGTCTGAACCCAGAACAAAGACTTGGTGAAACAGAAAGATGGAGGTGGGATTAGAGCCTGTGAATGTGAGGAGGGGGTCTCAGTGACAGTGAGAATGACAGAGAGGGGATTAGAGCCTGTGAATGTGAGGAGGGATCTCAGTGACAGTAAGAATGACAGAGAGGGGATTAGAGCCTGTGAATGTGAGGAGGGGTCTCAGTGACACAGAATGACAGAGGGGATTAGAGCCTGTGAATGTGAGGAGGGGTCTCAGTGGCACATGAGAGTGACAGAGAGGGGATTAGAGCCTGTGAATGTGAGGAGGGGGCTCAGTGACACATGAGAGTGACAGAGAGGGGATTAGACCCTGTGAATGTGAGGAGGGGTCCCAGTGACACATGAGAATGGCAGAGAGGGGATTACAGCCTGTGAATGTGAGGAGGGGTCTCAGTGACAGTGAGAATGACAGAGAGGGGATTAGAGCCTGTGAATGTGAGGAGGAGTCTCAGTGACACATGAGAGTGACAGAGAGGGGATTACAGCCTGTGAATGTGAGGAGGGGTCTCAGTGACAGTGAGAATGACAGAGAGGGGATTAGAGCCTGTGAATGTGAGGAGGGGTCTCAGTGACACATGAGAGTGACAGAGAGGGGATTAGAGCCTGTGAATGTGAGGAGGGGTCTCAGTGACACATGAGAGTGACAGAGAGGGGATTACAGCCTGTGAATGTGAGGAGGGGTCTCAGTGACAGTGAGAATGACAGAGAGGGATTAGAGCCTGTGAATGTGAGGAGGAGTCTCAGTGACACATGAGAGTGACAGAGAGGGGATTACAGCCTGTGAATGTGAGGAGGGGTCTCAGTGACAGTGAGAATGACAGAGAGGGGATTACAGCCTGTGAATGTGAGGAGGGGTCTCAGTGACAGTGAGAATGACAGAGAGGGGATTAGAGCCTGTGAATGTGAGGAGGGGGTCTCAGTGACAGTAAGAATGACAGAGAGGGGATTAGAGCCAGCAAATATGAGGAAGGGTTCTCAGTGACACAGAATGACAGAGGGGATTACAGCCTGTGAATGTGAGGAGGGGTCTCAGTGGCACATGAGAGTGACAGAGAGGGGATTAGAGCCTGTGAATGTGAGGAGGGGGCTCAGTGACACATGAGAGTGACAGAGAGGGGATTAGACCCTGTGAATTTGAGGAGGGGTCCCAGTGACACATGAGAATGGCAGAGAGGGGATTAGAGCCTGTGAATGTGAGGAGGGGTCTCAGTGACACATGAGAGTGACAGAGAGGGGATTAGAGCCTGTGAATGTGAGGAGGGGGTCTCAGTGACACATGAGAGTGACAGAGAGGGGATTAGAGCCTGTGAATGTGAGGAGGGGTCTCAGTGACACATGAGAGTGACAGAGAGGGGATTAGAGCCTGTGAATGTGAGGAGGAGTCTCAGTGACACATGAGAGTGACAGAGAGGGGATTAGAGCCTGTGAATGTGAGGATGGGTCTCAGTGACACATGAGAGTGACAGAGAGGGGATTAGAGCCTGTGAATGTGAGGAGAGGTCTCAGTGACACATGAGAGTGACAGAGAGGGGATTAGAGCCGGTGAATGTGAGGAGTGGGCTCAATGACACAGGAGAGTGAGAGAGATGGGATTAGAGCCTGTGAATGTGAGTAGGGGTCTCAGTGACAGATGAGAGTGATAGAGAGGGGATTAGAGCCTGTGAATGTGAGGAGGGGCCTCAGTCACAGGGTGGGAGTGACAGAGAGGGGATTAGAGCCTGTGAATGTGAGTAGGGGTCTCAGTGACACATGAGAGTGACAGAGAGAGGATTAGAGCCTGTGAAATTGAGGAGGGGACTCAGTGACACATGAGTGACAGAGAGGGGATTAGAGCCTGTGAATGTGAGGAGGGGTCTCAGTGACAGTAAGAATGACAGAGAGGGGATTAGAGCCTGTGAATGTGAGGAGGAGTCTCAGTGACATATGAGAGTGACAGAGAGGGGATTAGAGCCTGTGAATGTGAGGGGGGGTCTCAGTGACACATGAGAGTGACCAATAGGGGATTAGAGCCTGTGAATGTGAGGAGGGGTCTCAGTGACACATGAGAGTGACAGAAAGGGGATTAGAGCCTGTGAATGTGAGGAGGGGTCTCAGTGACACAGGAGAGTGACAGAGATGTGATTACAGTCTGTGAATGTGAGGAGGGGTCTCAATGACACATGAGAGTGACAGAGAGGGGATTAGAGCCTGTGAATGTGAGGAGGGGTCTCAGTCACAGGGTGAGAGGGACAGAGAGGGGATTAGAGCCTGTGAATGTGAGGAGGGGTCTCAGTGACACATGAGAGTGACAGAGAGGGATTAGAGCCTGTGAATGTGAGGAGGGGTCTCAGTGACACATGAGAGTGACAGAGAGGGGATTAGAACCTGTGAATGTGAGGAGGGGCTCAGTCACAGGGTGAGAGGACAGAGAGGGGATATTAGAGCCTGTGAATTTAAGGAATGGACTAATATTTCCTATGCAGGTGGCCAGTGCCATTTTGAATATTTGGAGGCCCGGGGGTTATTTTTTCATACATGGAGGGTTTTTAGGGGAGGGGGTGGTGCCTGAACATGGGATCAATGATTACAATATTTTGTCACTGAGGCCACTTCACGGGGCAGTGGAAGGGGATGTTTTAGACTTGGTCTGTGCCTGTAAAAGAGGACCCTGGAATACTGGGAGGCAGATTTTCATGCAAGCCAGGGTAATAGATGCAACGTGAGCTGCACCTCCAGCGCTGTGACCCTCTTTCCCTGGGAGCATCAGACGCTGACCCTTGTCCTCATGCTCCAGAGGCCACATTAATCATTATAAGGATTAGATGATGTCTTAGCAGGGTGGGGAGGGATTTCCAGGCAGAAACTGCACCTGTGCTACAGCAGTACAAAGTCTGCCCAGTCCCACAGGTCCCCTCAGTTACTTTCACTCTCACCCAGACTGAGGAGGAGGAGGAGGAGGCAGGTTTCAGGGAAAGTTAATCTTATGCTCTAAAAGGAGAGGAAGATGGTGACTGAACTCCTTCCCTTTAGAAAGCTTTGATATTTATACCTTTAAATGGACAATATATTCCTGTTTAAATATTTCCAAATTGCTGCGATGTGAAGGAGAGGAAGGGAGACCCGACACGTCCTGGGGGAGCTGCACATCTGTAACCTCAGAGATTCTCTCACTGGGAAGATTCAGCGCCAGAGGTAAGAGACCCCCAAACTCCCCGATCCCTCGCCCAGGAGCCCCTCAGTACAGCTGTAGAGGGAGGGGGATGGGAAGGGGAGTTGATGCTGGGAGTGACTGGGTGTGTGCTGAGTGTGAGAGAGCCCTGGGGTGGGGAGGGAGGAGAGACCGTCTCCCCTCTGAACACCCTCTCGCATCTTTTCAGTGAGATCTCAGAGCTGCGGCCCCACAGGGCCCCTTGCTATAGATACAGAGGGGAGATGGTGGTGGTGCAGGGCTGTGCTCGGATGTGATCTGCCATCTCTGCTTCAGTGACTCAATAGTATTTATAAAGAAGTTACCATTTTATCAAAGCATAAACTTCCTTTTTTTATAAAACTACATCAGCTTAGAGCAAAAATATTAAATACTGAACCTGAGAATGCTGGTACTGAGACCCTCACACACAACTCTGCCAATGCACCTCACTCCTGCCCTGCAGCACCTCCTGCTATTCCAGTACTGAGACCCTCACACACAGCTCTGCCCATGCACCTCACTCCTGCCCTGCAGCCCCTCCTGCTATTCCAGTACTGATACCCTCACACACAGCTCTGCCCATGCACCTCACTCCTGCCCTGCAGCACCCCCTGCTATTCCAGTACTGAGACCCTCACACACAGCTCTGCCAATGCACCTCACTCCTGCCCTGCAGCACCCCCTGCTATTCCAGTACTGAGACCCTCACACAGCTCTACCAATGCACCGCACTCCTGCCCTGCAGCACCTCCTGCTATTCCAGTACTGAGACCCTCACACACAGCTCTGCCGATGCACCTCACTCCTGCCCTGCAGCACCCCCTGCTATTCCAGTACTGAGACCCTCACACACAGCTCTGCCAATGCACCTCACTCCTGCCCTGCAGCACCCCCTGCTATTCCAGTACTGAGACCCTCACACACAGCTCTGCCAATGCACCTCACTCCTACCCTGCAGCACCCCCCTGCTATTCCAGTACTGAGACCCTCACACACACAGCTGTGCCAATGCACCTCACTCCTGCCCTGCAGCACCTCCTGCTATTCCAGTACTGAGACCCTCACACACAGCTCTGCCAATGCACCTCACTCCTGCCCTGCAGCACCCCCTGCTATTCCAGTACTGAGACCCTCACACACAGCTCTGCCCATGCACCTCACTCCAGCCCTGCAGCACCCCCTGCTATTCCAGTACTGAGACCCTCACACACACAGCTGTGCCAATGCACCTCACTCCTGCCCTGCAGCACCTCCTGCTATTCCAGTACTGAGACCCTCACACACAGCTCTGCCCATGCACCTCACTCCTGCCCTGCAGCACCCCCTGCTATTCCAGTACTGAGACCCTCACACACAGCTCTGCCCATGCACCTCACTCCTGCCCTGCAGCACCCCCTGCTATTCCAGTACTGAGACCCTCACAAACACAGCTGTGCCAATGCATCTCACTCCTGCCCTGCAGCACCTCCTGCTATTCCAGTACTGAGACCCTCACACACAGCTCTGCCAATGCTCCTCACTCCTGCCCTGCAGCACCCCCTGCTATTCCAGTACTGAGACCCTCACACACAGCTCTGCCCATGCACCTCACTCCTGCCCTGCAGCACCCCTTGCTATTCCAGTACTGAGACCCTCACACACACAGCTGTGCCAATGCACCTCACTCCTGCCCTGCAGCACCTCCTGCTATTCCAGTACTGAGACCCTCACACACAGCTCTGCCAATGCACCTCACTCCTGCCCTGCAGCACCTCCTGCTATTCCAGTACTGAGACCGTCACACAGAGCTCTGCCAGTGCACCTCACTCCTGCCCTGCAGCACCTCCTGCTATTCCAGTACTGAGACCCTCACACACAGCTCTACCAATGCACCTCACTCCTGCCCTGGAGCACCTCCTGCTATTCCAGTACTGAGACCCTCACACACAGCTCTGCCAATGCACCTCACTCCTGCCCTGCAGCACCCCCTGCTATTCCAGTACTGAGACCCTCACACACACACAGCTCTGCCAATGCACCTCACTCCTGCCCTGCAGCACCTCCTGCTATTCCAGTACTGAGACCCTCACACACAGCTCTGCCAATGCACCTCACTCCTGCCCTGCAGCACCTCCTGCTATTCCAGTACTGAGACCCTCACACACAGCTCTGCCAATGCACCTCACTCCTGCCCTGCAGCACCTCCTGCTATTCCAGTACTGAGACCCTCACACACAGCTCTGCCAATGCACCTCACTCCTGCCCTGCAGCACCTCCTGCTATTCCAGTACTGAGACCCTCACACACAGCTCTGCCAATGCACCTCACTCCTGCCCTGCAGCACCTCCTGCTATTCCAGTACTGAGACCCTCACACACAGCTCTGCCAATGCACCTCACTCCTGCCCTGCAGCACCTCCTGCTATTCCAGTACTGAGACCCTCACACACAGCTCTGCCAATGCACCTCACTCCTGCCCTGCAGCACCCCCTGCTATTCCAGTACTGAGACCCTCACACACACACAGCTCTGCCAATGCACCTCACTCCTGCCCTGCAGCACCTCCTGCTATTCCAGTACTGAGACCCTCAGACACAGCTCTGCCAATGCTCCTCACTCCTGCCCTGCAGCACCTCCTGCTATTCCAGTACTGAGACCCTCACACACAGCTCTGCCAATGCACCTCACTCCTGCCCTGCAGCACCTCCTGCTATTCCAGTACTGAGACCCTCACACACAGCTCTGCCAATGCACCTCACTCCTGCCCTGCAGCACCCCCTGCTATTCCAGTACTGAGACCCTCACTCAGCTCTGGCTTCTGCCCTGCTGGAAGCTGGAAACATTCACCTGTCCCTGAGCCTTGACATCTTTTGGTGTTGGCTGCGGTATAGCTAGCCTGTGACTGACATGATCTTGGTCACAGGCGCCATCACAATCTGCCGGCCTCTCCCTTACCGATAGAGACTTGGTGCCTGAAGAGCTCAGCTGCCAGGGGGAGAAGAGCTGCTGTACCAGCTTCTGGAGTCTGCACACAGAGTGTGGCTTTTTGTGGTTTCCAGTTCAGTATTTGTCTGCACGTTTCTGTCTATAATTTATGGTCTCTTTATTCTGTATTTAGTGAGCTCTGTCTATGTGATGGAAGTGAAGTATTCTGCTAGCCTGTATTTTTTGTGTAGGGATCTATAACAGCCTGGCTTGTTCTGGTTTCCTAGTAGGAGGTGTATTGGTGTTTTAGGACCTGGCGTAATATTTACAGCGCTGCCTTTTCACAAGTAGGGTATTTACTGTTTGAGTGCTGGCAGTTAGGGCTCTTTTGATATGGGAGATTTACAATATTGTAATTGCAATTCAATACACGGCTTTCCCAGGGCAAACCCACCCCCAGCGTGCATTACCCCAGGCCTAATACCATAGGGGCTCCAAGGGTCTTTTTCTAAATTCTTTTGGCAGGGTTTCTGGTTGGCACCACAGCAGTACCTGTGCGTAGAATATACACCCAGAAGTGATTACTTTTACCCCCCAGTCCTTCCTCATGTAAAATCTGTTATTATAAATGCATAATTGTGAATTGTGTATGGGGAGGAGGTGGGTGCAAGGCTGGGGTGCTTAATCCCTACACCCACCCCTCACTCATACATCCCTACACACTGAGGGGGGGCGGGCAATAGAGGGGAGATTTGGGGAGGTGAAGGACTGGCACAGAGAACTGGAGGGGGGAGAAGGGGGGATGAAATCTAGATGAGTGAATAGAGAGGCCGAGGTAAAGAGAGAGAATAAAAGGGAAAGATTGATATTAGACCGAGGCGTAGGGAGATACTGACGAGACAGGAGAGAGATGAAACAGAACATGAACAGGAGACCCTGTAAAGGAGTTAGGAGAGCAGTATAAAGAGGTGAGGACCAACGTGATTAGGAAAATAAAAGTCCAGACAGCCAGGGTAGAAAAGAGCATTTTATATTCAGTTTAGTGGATGGACTCTGTTGACTTTGGGAATGAGCAGCTCAGGATCTCTTATTTTGCTCAGTGCAGGAGGAAGTGTTTCTGCTTCTCTTTCTCTGGTGTTGCAGGGCATGCAGAGTCTGCTTTCTTGGGGTTTCCAGTTCAGTTTTTGAATGAAGGCTCATGGTGGTGCCAGGATCCCTGTACTGGTTCTGATTCAGCTGGCGGCCCATAGGGGCAGGAGGAAGCTGCTGGGTCAGAATAAGAATGAAAGTGAAAGCCCCATAGACCAGCGAGTCCTGGCTCGTGGCGTCGTGTGTTATGTTCAGGGTCAGGGCGCCCTGTTATACTTGGCCATAGCTGCCAAATAGCCGAGCTGCGGCTCTGGGTGTGGGAGTAACTTCATTTCAGTTTGTTCTAGGTTGATTGATTTTATTTTTTTCAGAGGCACTGAATGAAGATGCAGTTTCCTGATCCCCCCATGGTAAGAGCTCTCTGCTCCCTTCTGGTGATTTCTCATCACTTCCAGACTGTGAATGCAGGTGAGACGTCTCTTAATTTCCTGTGCCTTTTTATCATTATTAACTGCCGGCATTTTATCCCCACTTTCTCTTATTCTCTGTACACAGCTGTGTCATGGAGTTAAGAGAAAAGGACTAGAAACTGCTGTTTGCAATGGCAGGAATAAAATTATATCTGAGGTGATGAAATCCTCCCTCCCTCAGATTTTCCCTTCTGCAAGCAGTGGTTAGAGGAGGAGGAGGACCTGGGATGCCAGGGTCAAATCCTGCTTCTCACCTCCCCCTGCATCTCCTCAGGTACAACAAAGACTCTGAGTCCTCATGGGCAGGGAAATAACTGAAGAACCTGAATTGTAACTGTCCTAGGGCTCGGATTTTGGAAAAGATGCGCAATTAAGTCTGAAATCCAACTCTGTTAGAGTAAAAACGAGGCTGTACTGTAAATCTTAAATGTAAGAAATGTAGAAATGATTGCTGCTCCCACAGCCTCTGACTGATAAAAAAAAGTCTCCCAGCCTCCTGTGCTCCCTCCCACAGCCTCTGGCCAATAGCAGAGCTCTCCCAGCTGCCTGTGCTCCCTCCCACAGCCTCTGGCCAATAGCAGAGCTCTCCGAGCTGCCTGTGCTCCTTCCCACAGCCTCTGACCAATAGAAGAGCTCTCTCAGTTGCTTGTGCTCCCTGCCACACCCTCTGACCAATAGAAGAGCTCTCTCAGTTGCTTGTGCTCCCTGCCACACCCTCTGACCAATAGAAGAGCTCTCCCAGCTACCTGTGCTCCCTCCCACAGCCACAGGAATGATACAGGTTTTGGGTTTATGCAGCAGGGAGAATTTATTTCTCAAGATGTGCGGAGAGTTGGAAGGGTTTTCAAATTTCAGGACTGCAGTTGAGCGATGGAAGAGTGATCCTTGCCATGGGAGGATGAGTGTCAGATCGAGGTCTGACCCATGAGATCTTCCCAGGTTTCATCTGCTCTTATCCAGCAAGGATGGGTGGAAGACATTTTTCAGTAGGATCTAGGAGTATCCAAGAGTAGGTGGGGGTCAGCAGTGTCAGAAGCAGTGGATAACTCAAGGACAAAACGGATTGAGTGAAGGCCTTTGGCTTTTGCCAAGAACAGGTCATTGGCGATGTTGGCAAGGGCTGCTAGGAGGCAAGGTCTGTGGGGATGAAAATTACCCCCACCCCACCCAATATGGTTCACAGGGTGTATCCCCTAACTCTATCGGCCTGTGCCCCACCTCTCACTCAGCTAAGACCAACCCTCTGCTTCCTACTCTAGCCCCTCCCTTCCCAGGCAGCCTGCAGAGAGCAGGAGGGGAAGGGGTGAAGCTGGAGTGGGCAGAGCAGAGCAAGAAAGAGCTAATCCTCTCCTTAATTCAGCCCCTGCCTCCTCTCATCTCCCAGGATCCCATGCATGGAAAGAAACACAGGCAGAATAAGAGCCCTGTCTTTAGATTTCTCAGCTGTCGGTCCCATATTCTCCGTTTCTGACTGATGTCATTCCCTTTGTTTTGTGTCACATAATTAGCAGAAGGATTTAAAGTCATCGGCCCTGATGGGCCCGTGGTGACTGTTCTGGGTGGAGATGCTGAGTTACCCTGCCGCCTCTCCCCACCCCTCAGCGCAGAGCACATGCAGGTGAGGTGGTACCGATCCAGATTTGATTCTCATGTGCACCTGTATGAGAACGGGATGGATCAGAACAAGGGACAGATCCCGGAGTACCGAGGCAGGACGGAGCTCATCAAGAGTCACATCTCCAATGGCAGCGTCTCGCTGAGGATACACAGTGTCGAGCTGAGAGATGAGGGAAGTTACAATTGTTTCTTTTGGTCTGATCCTTACTATGAAGAAGCAACGCTGGAGCTGAAAGTAGCAGGTAAGTGGCAGCTTTAATCCTCTTCTGACTTTGCACCCTTTCTCTGTTTATTCTGACCCTGACTGAATGACATAAGGAGCCTTTAGTGCAGGAGACACACGGTGCCATATTGTAGCTGCACTGCCGAACTCCCTGATATTACAGAGATATTGATAATGAAATAGGCAGAGGAGGGATAGGAGAGATTGGATATGGAGAATAAGCTCAGGGTACAAGAATAGACAGCGACAAACTGAATAGGGTGGTGATTAGTAATAAATTACTGGAATAAATAATACTAACCAGGAATTGGACCTGACCATGTTGTAGGGTGGTGAGCGGGGAGTGAGTGAATGAAGCAGAAACCCAGGGAAGACTCATGTTAGAGGTGGAAGCAGGGGAGAAAGATCTCCTACTGCCCCTCTATAAGGCTCTTATCAGGGCTCACTTACTGTCCAGGTTAGGCAGGCACCATCCCTTTACAAGCTCCCGCCTTATCCTATCAGATATGATTTCTCTTCTGTAGTCCTTGCTGGGAGCTTGCATCCACCATAGTTACAGGTCCAGCTTGCATAGAGTTTAAGCTCTCCTTAGTTTGGTATAGAAGAAAGCAGATGTTATTTAATCCACTCATCCTTCTCTGTAACTTTCTATGCCTACTGCTCACTTCTATAGAGCCACTCAGTGTATGCAGCTCTGTACAAATTCACAGAAGGGACAGTCCCTGCTCCAAAGAGCTTACGGTCTAATCAGGACAAGCAAACAGGGCAAAAGAGAGAATGGTTACAAGTCAATATTTCTTTGTTTGTTTAGAGGTTTTATATCCTCTCGTTCCATGTGAGAATCACTAGATCACAACGGTTTACAGTGAAACATTCACAATTATAATCCTCAGTACAATGGCAGACATCCGAATACATAAGCAAAATGAATATAGAGGGATTGCGAGGTAGAATTATTTTTCAAGTCCTAATTTGGTTTTCTGAGACCTGGTATTCTGGAAGTTTGTCATTCCTTAGGCATTTCTGAAATGTCTTTTCTGTCTGTTGTTCGTAGCTCTTCAGGCAGGGGATTGCAGAGTTTCAGGGCAGCAATTGATAATCCTCTATCTCTGCTTTGTGTCAGCTGAGAATTTCTTATGGTGGGGTCTGCTTGTTTTGTGGTCTGAGATTTCGGTGGTGGGGATTGTGTGGTTTCAGTGTCGCTCTTGTCTGAGTTAGTGTTATTGAATATAATCGTTTGAACTCTATAATATATTCTTGATTGCATTGGGAGCCAGGGCAGAGCCAGCAGTGTAGGAGTGAGGAGCTCCAGACAGCAGTCTTGCCGCGGCATTTTGTAGTAGTTGAAGTGGTTTTATGTGAATTGCCGGAAGACCTAGAAGTGAGGAGTTGCAGTAGTCGAGCCTTGAGAGAATATTAGTGTTTGTAGCACGTTTCTGAAATCCGTTGTGGTTAGTAATGGCTTCAGTCAGCTCAGACTCCACAACTTGTTGTAACCTGATTTAATCAGTTTACTAATATGGGTTTTCATTGTTAAGTTTTGGTCGATTTGAACACCTAAATCACTTACTTGAGTTGATGGGATTATTTGCCACTTTCCCAGCTCTATACCTGGTGGTGTGGATTTCTGCTCAGTCAAATTATTTCTGTGTTTTTGGTGTTCAACGAGAGTTTTAAGTTGCACTAGTTTATCTTTTATTGTACTCAGTAAGGCTGTGAGTGGGATAGTCAGGGGATAAGATGTTCTTCTTAGGCTGGATTTGAATAAGGCAAGAGAGGGAGCAGGATGCCCCAAGTCAGAAAGTCTGTTCCAGGTGTATGAGGCAGCGAGGTGGAAAGCACAGATGAGAGGGACTTGCCAGAGGGCTGTAGGGAGAGGTAAGACAGGGGAGGCAGAGAGGAGCTGCCGAGTGAGGAGCTTGAGCTGTGGATGGAAGCAGATGGGGCCCCAGTGTAGTGACTTGGAAGCAGGGTTATAAGGGTCAGGCGACATCGGTGGAAGGTAAGTCCCAGCTGGATTTTTGGATAGAGCTAAGAATATGTGACCGGTGTTTACAATCTTTAGCATAAAAAGATAGATATTACACATGGATGAGTTAAGGGAATGGGTGTCTTCCTTTCAGCCCGGCGACCCTAACCATCCTCCCACCACAGCCCTGCAGAAAGGTTTTCAGGGAGAGCCACAGCAAAAACAATAGGAATTGTACAAAATCAAAATCATAGAAATAGTTAGGAAAATGCTCCCCACTAAGAGCTGCACTGATATTTCTCCTGCTGAGATATTCCTGGCTAGCTGAACAGATAATCTTCCAAAAAAATGCCGAGCAGAATTTTCTGTGGAACCTAGGGGCCTAGAGTTTTGGCTGAATATTCTCCTAAAGTGAAATATGGCAGCCTAGATTTGGGCCCTCAGCCTAAATTCAGCAGGCTCTGTGCTTCCCTAAGCCAGCGATCCCTCTGCACCGATATCAGAGAAAAAGGAAATCTCCCTGCAGCCCCAGGATCCTGCCCAGCCTGGGGATTCCCCTCCCAGTCATTCCAGTATCAGATAAGAGACCTCCCGCAGGGATTCCCAAGCTGCACCGGCGTCTCTGGTCTTATCGGCCCCGTGTCCACCGCACCTCTAGCATCAGAGCAATGAAGGACACCAGGACAGTAAGAGGCGAGAGCGAGTCCTCCAGGAGGATTCTGGGGAGCAGGCGGGGGATGGCTGGGCTGCAGGGGCATTTCTCTTATTTTGGGGCAGATGGGCTCGCACCTGCATCTAGATGAGCTGCCTTTGCATCTAATTTTGGCCGAATACATTGGGCACCTAAAATTTCTCCCTCAACTTAAATCCACTTACTGCCTCCCTCACATCTTTAGCTCCCTAAATGTAGGTACCTCATGGATTTAGTTCCCTAAATGTGTCGAGGTGGGGGTAGGGGGGTTTAACTTTGAGGGATCCATCTCTAGGTGTTTGAACCTCCTCATACAGGATAACGTTGAAAGCAACGAAGCACACAGCAGGAGGTGGAAGGCAAGATCACCAGTCCCATGGAAAATGGAAAAGATACGGCAAGGAATTTAATGTGCAGGCAATCTGAAGCATTTAATGATTGCAATAAAGAGCTGAGTATTTTGCTTTTTCAATTGTGGACATGGATCCCCGACATGGAGCGTGTTTCATCCTCTGCGTCAGGAGGAACCAATCACACAAGCAACGCTCAAACATTTGAATGAACAGCATTAGCAATCTAGCTGCATATTTTTCCTTATGGCAAAGAGGGTGTAGCCACGGGTGAGGGGAATGTGGACAAGTAAAGTCTACATGGGTATTTCATTTTGGCTTGTGTACACTGGATCTTGACTTGAGGTGGGGGATGGACTGGATGTCCTCCTGAGATCCCTTCCAGATCTTTGGAACTTCTATGAATCTTTTTTCAAACAATGTTTCCCTGTACATACCCGGATCAGTCCAGACTCCTGGGTTTTGCTTCCCCTCCAGTAGATGGAGACAGAGAGAGTCTCACTGACACTGTACATAACCCATTGTGCCTAATGCACTCCCTCAGTATTTCTCTGTCTCCAGGAGTTCCCTGTATGTACCCAGATCAGTCCAGACTCCTGGATTTTACCTCCCTGCCAGCAGATGGAGACAGAGAGAGTCTCACTGACACTGTACATAACCCAGTGTGCCTCCTGCAGTCCCTCAGTATTTCTCTGTCTCCAGGAGTTCCCTGTATGTACCCAGATCAGTCCAGACTCCTGGGTTTTACCTCCCTGCCAGCAGATGGAGACAGAGAGAGTCTCACTGACACTGTACATAACCCAGTGTGCCTCCTGCACTCCCTCAGTATTTCTCTGTCTCCAGCAGTTCCCTGTATGTACCCAGATCAGTCCAGACTCCTGGGTTTTACCTCCCTGCCAGCAGATGGAGACAGAGAGAGGGTCTCACTGACACTGTACATAACCCAGTGTGCCTCCTGCAGTCCCTCAGTATTTCTCTGTCTCCAGCAGTTCCCTGTATGTACCCAGATCAGTCCAGACTCCTGGGTTTTGCCTCCCTGCCAGCAGATGGAGACAGAGAGAGTCTCACTGACACTGTACATAACCCAGTGTGCCTCCTGCACTCCCTCAGTATTTCTCTGTCTCCAGCAGTTCCCTGTATGTACCCAGATCAGTCCAGACTCCTGGGTTTTACCTCCCTGCCAGCAGATGGAGACAGAGAGAGTCTCACTGACACTGTACATAACCCATTGTGCCACTTGCAGTCCCTCAGTATTTCTCTGTCTCCAGCAGTTGGTGGAGGTGCAAAATCCTGCAGTCTGAGATACAAAAAAAAAAGATGAAAAAGAAGACCAGCAGGTTACAGGATTAGGCTTCTAGCCACCCGGGAAAGGGGGGGGGGGGGGTTGTCAGGTCCTGGTGGGACCATCCCCCCTGGTATTTGAGGCAGGCGAGCAGAGGGTCGGAGACCCTGTAAGCTCTGTGCCGAGTGAGAAGAGCGGTGGTGGTCCCACTTCACAAGAATGAGAGCAGAGGCCGGTTAGCATCACCTCGGTTGTGGGAAAATGAATGGAGACTCTGCTGAAAGAAAGGATAATGAACTATCTACAATCCGGTGGGTTGCTCGATCAGAACCAGCATGGATTTACCAGGAGAACTGGATCAGGGAAGAGCGCGCGATGTAATTTACTTGGATTTTAGTAAAGCTTTTGATACGGTCCCACACAGAAGTCTCATCAACAAAATGAGAAGCTTGGGAGTCAACTCCAAGGTGTTGGTGTGGATTACAAACTGGTTGATGGATAGAAGACAACGGGTGATGGTTAATGGAACCTGCTCTGAAGAGAGAGCGGTGTTAAGTGGAGAGCCACAGGGATCGGTGTTGGGACCGGTCCTGTTCAACATCTATATGAGCGACATTGCAGAAGGGATAGAAGGTAAAATTTATCTATTTGCGGAAGATACTAAGATCTGCAACAGAGTGGACACGCCAGAAGGAGTGGAGAGAATGAGACGGGATTTAAGGAAGCTGGAAGAGTGGTCGAAGATATGGCAGCTGAGATTCAATGCCAAGAAGTGCAGAGTCATGCATATGGGGTGTGGAAATCCGGAAGAACTGTATTCGATGGGGGGAGAAGGGCTGATGTGCACGGAGCAGGAGAGAGACCTTGGGGTGAACCTCGTCAGGCCCTCATGGCTTTGTCCACTTTCAGTTTCCCCAGCTCTTCCCATACATTCTTTGCTGTAAACGGAGTTTCATCTACTCCACTCCCCTCCAGTTTCTTATTAACTAGCGACGGTCTTCAAGGGCCTTTCTTAATGAACTCTGAACTGAAGTATTTGTTTAATATTTCTGCTAATTCATCATCTCTCTCCACCCATTGATCCTTATCCCCTTTCAATTTCATTTTACCACTCTGGACCGTTCTCCTTTCTCTGATGTATCTGAAAAATGTTTTGTCACCTCACTTTATCTCCTTGGCAATCCTTTCCTCTGCCTGACTTTTTGCTTTCTTTATTACTTTTTTCACCTCCCTCAGTTTCGCCAGATAATCCTCCCTGTGTTCCACTTTTTGGGATCCTTTTATTTCTTAATAGCTGCTTTTTTTGCTTTTGTTACATCAGCCACCTCCTTTGTGAACCAGATTTCTCTTACTTTTGGTTACTTTTCTAACATACAGATTTGTTGCTTTTGTAATTGCCCCTTTTAGTTTTGCTCACTGTTTTCCACCTCCCCCATTTTCACCCAGTCTTCAAGTTCTGCCTCCAGGTATTTCCCCATTTGAGTGCAAGGTTTTCAGACCCCATGCTGAGGTTCCTGATGGAGACGCTGAGGTACCGGGGCCACTCAATAGGACCAGTGGGAGAGGGGAAGATCTGGGAGGAGGTAATAGCAATGTTATACTGGTGAGGGGGTGAGGTCTCCTCACACCTCTGACTTCTGGGTGAGACCCCTCCATGCTCCAACTTCTGATTACAGAGAGGACCCAGGGAAACCTCCCCTCCCCCACTGCCTATGGGAACCCTTGTTTTAAATCTGGCCCTGCTCCGCATTATTTGTGTCAGCAGGGAGCAAGTCCAGGAGAAACCACTCTGCAGTTCTGCTGGTGATCAGGATCTCAGGGCCTGTTCTCCATCAGCAGCAGGAGGCAAAATCCCCCTCATGCTTAATATTAGGATATAAAGGCAGATCATCCTGGCACTAGAAGAGAATGAATCTCTCTCATGTTCTGACAGATGGATGTTACTTTCCTTTAGCTCTGGGCACTGCTCCTGTCATCTCTATCACTGACCATCAGGACAGAGGAATCAGGGCTGTGTGTGAATCCACAGGATGGTACCCAGAGCCTGAAGTGACCTGGAGACAAGAAGATGGACAGAGCCTGACATCATTATCTGAGACAGAAACACAAAAGCACAACGGTCTGTTCAACGTCAAAACCTCCCTCCTGATGAGAACAAATAAGTACAGCAAGATTTCCTGTCATATCAGAAATATCATCCTGAGCGAACAGAGAGAAACAGTGATTCCTATATCAGGTGAGTGACGGTCACAGAGAGCAGCCTCGGTGATAGAAAGTGTTCATGTGAGGGAGACCCTAACCCGGCAGCAGGGAGGGCTTCCTGGAATCAGATCCAGAGAAGGTCCCTAACTCGTCTTCCCTCACCCTCTGCACATCCTTCCTCTGCTGTATCTCCACTCTCAGTATCAGAGAGAGAATCAGTGATTTCTATATCAGGTGAGTGACGGTCACAGAGAGCAGCCTCGGTGATAGAAAGTGTTCATGTGAGGGAGACCCTAACCCAGCAGCAGGGAGGGCTTCCTGGAATCAGATCCAGAGAAGATCCTTAACTCGTCTTCCCTCACCCCCTGCACATCCTTCCTCTGCTGTATCTCCACTCTCAGTATCAGAGAGAGAATCAGTGATTTCTATATCAGGTGAGTGACGGTCACAGAGAGCAGCCTCGGTGATAGAAAGTGTTCATGTGAGGGAGACCCTAACCCGGCAGCAGGGAGGGCTTCCTGGAATCAGATCCAGAGAAGGTCCTTAACTCGTCTTCCCTCACTCCCTGCACATCCTTCCTCTGCTGTATCTCCACTCTCAGTATCAGAGAGAGAATCAGTGATTTCTATATCAGGTGAGTGACGCAGAGAGCAGCCTCGGTGATAGAAAGTGTTCATGTGAGGGAGACCCTAACCCGGCAGCAGGGAGGGCTTCCTGGAATCAGATCCAGAGAAGGTCCCTAACTCGTCTTCCCTCACCCCCTGCACATCTTCCTCTGCTGTATCTCCACTCTCAGTATCAGAGAGAGAATCAGTGATTTCTATATCAGGTGAGTGACGCAGAGAGCAGCCTCGGTGATAGAAAGTGTTCATGTGAGGGAGACCCTAACCCGGCAGCAGGGAGGGCTTCCTGGAATCAGATCCAGAGAAGGTCCTTAACGCGTCTTCCCTCACCCCCTGCACATCTTCCTCTGCTCTATCCCCACTCTCAGTATCAGAGGATTGCTAAGGTCTGTGCAGCTCTTTCACAGTTATTCCTACAAACTCATGTCCCATAATGCAGGAGGGAGGTGCAGAGCAAAACAGTTAAAGCAATCTGAGAAATGTGCTAAGGGCGCTGATTAAAATGAATCTGAAAATTATTTCTAAAAGCATTTTCCTGTTGTCTCTGAAGAAAGATGGGAGGGAATGGCTGATTGGGTTTTCTGGTGAAAGGGGCACAAAATTATTGCAAACATCAAACGCAGCGTGAGTTACTGGCTCTGACGCTCTTTTAATAGACATAGGAAGCACGATGAGGAACTGAATTCATTTTAGGTGTAATTTTCATATCTGCCCTCATGGGTTCTTTCCTCCCATTCTGAAAGGTGCAGTACGAGCAGAGATTCCCTTTGAGTATTTCTTTATTTATTTACTAATTTTTCTATACCGATGTATAGAGTTAACCTTCAAATCGCTTTAAAATCATTTCAAAATAAAACCATATCATACATAAAACAATATAAAATATCAATAGCCCAAAATGCCCCAATAGATTACACCTGCAGAGATTTCCACCTGCTCTTTCCATGAAAATAACTTCTACCTCCGCATTACGTATAGTAACATATGAATGACAGCAGAAAAGGACCAAATGATCTACCCAGTCTCCCAAAAAGTTTCTTATGGTAATAACTGCCACTCTCTACAGGTTACCCCCATGTTTCTGTTAAGGGTAGTGACTGCCGCTCCATGCAGGTTACCCCCATGTTTCTGTTAAGGGTAGTGACTGCCGCTCCATGCAGGTTACCCCCATGTTTCTGTTAAGGGTAGTAACTGCCGCTCCATGCAGGTTACCCCCATGTTTCTGTTAAGGGTAGTGACTGCCGCTCCGTGCAGGTTACCCCCATGTTTCTGTTAAGGGAAGTAACTGCTGCTCCGTGCAGGTTACTCCCATGTTTCTGTTAAGGGCAGTAACTGCTGCTCCGTGCAGGTTACCCCCATGTTTCTCTTAAGGGTAGTAACTGCTGCTCCGTGCAGGTTACTCCCATGTTTCTGTTAAGGACAGTAACTGCCGCTGCATGCAGGTTACCCCCATGTTTCTTTTAAGGGCAGTAACTGCTACTCTGTGCAGGTTACCCCCATGTTTCTGTTAAGGGCAATAACTGCTGTTCTGTGCATGCTACCCCCATGTTTCTGTTAAGGGCAGTAACTGCCACTCTGTGCAGGTTACCCCCATGTTTCTCTTAAGGGCAGTAACTGCCACTCTGTGCAGGTTACCCCCATGTTTCTCTTAAGGGCAGTAACTGCTGCTCTGTGCAGGTTACCCCCATGTTTCTGTTAAAGGCAGTAACTGCCGCTCCGTACAGATTAACCCCATGTTTCTGTTAAGGGCAGTAACTGCCGCTCTTTGTAGGTTACCCCCATGTTTCTGTTAAGGGCAGTAACTGCCGCTCCGTGCAGGTTACCCCCATGTTTCTCTTAAGGGAAGTAACTGCCGCTCTGTGCAGGGTTCCCCCATGTTTCTCTTAAGGGCAGTAACTGCCGCTCTGCGCAGGTTACCCCCATGTTTCTGTTAAGGGCAGTAACTGCCGCTCCATGCAGGTTATCCCCATGTTTCTGTTAAGGGTAGTAACTGCCGCTCCATGCAGGTTACCCCCATGTTTCTGTTAAGGGTAGTAACTGCCGCTCTGTGCAGGTTACCCTCATGTTTCTGTTAAGGGCAGTAACTGCCGCTCTGTGCAGGTTCCCCCCATGTTTCTGTTAAGGGTAGTAACTGCCGCTCCATGCAGTTTACCCCCATGTTTCTGTTAAGGGCAGTAACTGCCGCTCCATGCAGGTTACCCCCATGTTTCTGTTAAGGGTAGTAACTGCCGCTCTGTGCAGGTTACCCTCATGTTTCTGTTAAAGGCAGTAACTGCCGCTCTGTGCAGGTTCCCCCCATGTTTCTGTTAAGGGTAGTAACTGCCGCTCCATGCAGGTTACCCCTATGTTTCTGTTAAGGGTAGTGACTGCTGCTTTGTGCAGGTTACCCTCATGTTTCTGTTAAGGGCAGTAACTGCTGCTCCATGCAGGTTACCCCCATGTTTCTGTTAAGGGTAGTGACTGCTGCTTTGTGCAGGTTACCCCAATGTTTCTGTTAAGGGTAGTGACTACTGCTGCTTCGTGCAGGTTACCCCAATGTTTCTGTTAAGGGCAGTAATTGCCGCTCCGTGCAGGTTACCCCCATGTTTCTGTTAAAGGTAGTAACTGCTGCTCTGTGCAGGTTACCCCCATGTTTCTGTTAAAGGTAGTAACTGCTGCTCCGTGCAGGTTACCCCCATGTTTCTCTTAAGGGCAGTAACTGCCGCTCCATGCAGGTTACCTCCATGTTTCTGTTAAGGGAAGTAACTGCCTCTCCGTGCAGGTTACCCCCATGTTTCTGTAAGGGTAGTAACTGCCACTCTGTGCAGGTTACCCCCATGTTTCTGTTAAGGGTAGTAACTGCTGCTCCGTGCAGGTTACCCCCATGTTTCTGTTAAGGGTAGTAACTGCTGCTCCGTGCAGGTTACCCCCATGTTTCTCTTAAGGGTAGTGACTGCTGCTTTGTGCAGGTTACCCCCAATGTTTTTGTTAAGGGCAGTAACTGCCACTCTGTGCAGGTTACCCCCATGTTTCTGTTAAGGGTAGTAACTGCTGCTCCGTGCAGGTTACCCCCATGTTTCTGTTAAGGGTAGTAACTGCTGCTCCGTGCAGGTTACCCCCATGTTTCTCTTAAGGGTAGTGACTGCTTCTCCGTGCAGGTTACCCCCATGTTTCTGTTAAGGGCAGTAACTGCCGCTCCGTGCAGGTTACCCCCATGTTTCTGTTAAGGGTAGTAACTGCTGCTCCGTGCAGGTTACCCCCATGTTTCTCTTAAGGGTAGTGACTGCTTCTCCGTGCAGGTTACCCCCATGTTTCTGTTAAGGGTAGTAACTGCCGCTCCGTGCAGGTTACCCCCATGTTTCTGTTAAGGGTAGTAACTGCTGCTCCGTGCAGGTTACCCCCATGTTTCTGTTAAGGGTAGTGACTGCTGCTTTGTGCAGGTTACCCCAATGTTTCTGTTAAGGGCAGTAACTGCCGCTCCATGCAGGTTACCCCCATGTTTCTGTTAAAGGCAGTAACTGCCTCCCTGTGCAGGTTCCCCCTATGTGTCTGTTAAGGGCAGTAACTGCCGCTCTGTGCAGGTTACCCTCATGCTTCTGTTAAGGGTAGTGACTGCTGCTTCGTGCAGGTTACCCCCATGTTTCTGTTAAAGGCAGTAACTGCCTCCCTGTGCAGGTTCCCCCCATGTGTCTGTTAAGGGCAGTAACTGTCGCTCCATGCAGGTTACCCCCGTGCCTTCTGTTAAGGGTAGTGACTGCTGCTTCGTGCAGGTTATCCCCATGTTTCTGTTAAGGGCAGTAACTGCCGCTCTGTGCAGGTTACCCCCATGTTTCTGTTAAGGGCAGTAACTGCCTCTCTGTGCAGGTTACCCCCATGTTTCTTTTAAGGGTAGTAATTGCCGCTCCATGCAGGTTACCCCCATGTAAATGCTCTGCCTACTATATCAATCCATAAGCTACAGACAGCGAGGGTAGCATCAGCAGGTTGTGGAAGAGCCAGCGATGTCTCTCTCCTCATTGTCTTCCGATGGTGGAAAGAGCCAAATTTAAGTTCTTGATGCTGACTTTTAAGATTCTGCTTAACAAAAGACCCAAATATATCGCATGTATAAAAATCGCGTAATATACATAGACTTGCTATATGGGACAACTCATTACTGAATCAAGTTTACCTTCATACAATACCATTTATTTAATGGCTATCATGCCGATGAGCCTGTAGAAGTGTTAGACTTCTTAATCATTAGGTAACTTGATTATAGTCGCACTTGTCTATATAGTGTAATCGTATGAAGGTAAACTTGATTCAATAATGAGTTATCCAATATAGCAAGTCTATGTATATTATGTGACTTTTAAGATTCTGCATTTATTTTATTTTTCAATTTAAAGTATTAAGGATATTAGATGGTGAGTCCTAAGTGAGTTACAATCAAACATATGCTAAAAGCAAACACAATTAACTTATAAGAAGTATAAAACATTTAAATCAAAAGATATCATTTCTACCATAGAGAAGCTGAACCAATCTGACAGCCCTGCGCTCACTTTTATACTCAGAGCTCAGCATAAAAGCCTGATGGGGCCGTCCAGAACTGGCAGCGAGATCGGTCACTCTGCCCTGATAAGAGAGCCTCGCTCCTCTCCAGGTGGTTCCTTGACATTTCCTCCAGTTATTGAGATGTAGAGCTGCGGCTTCTTCAGTTATGTCCCCAGTTTGTGGGAATAGTTTGTCTTTAGAAATCCATCAGGGAGAGGGCTTAGAAACTATTTTACACAAGTGGAAATCAGATTGAATGAACGCAGGGTCATGTTCTCTGTGAAATTTGCTTCCTTTCTGCCTGGGGGAAGTGCATTCCCTGAATATGCATTGGGGAGAGTCTGAGCACCGGATCTGTTTGTAGCCTTCCAGGACTGGAGCTCTCCCTCCATGAAGATGCACCACATTCATTCCTCCCTCAGTATCAGGATCTTGCAGAAGCTCCTGATGTTTATCTCAGCTCACTCTTCTCTTTGTCCTCCTGTCCCGCACCTTCTCTTCCCTGAATCTAACAGCATTCTCTACAAATCCTTTTCACATTTTCAGATTAAAGACTCAAATATTCATTATGTAATCCAGGAATAACTGAAAGTTCACATCCTCTGTCTCCTTTCATTTTCAGACGCATTTTTCCGGCGGGTCTCCCGTTGGGTGGTCTCTCTCTCCATCATTCTGGGGTCTGGGCTGACCTTCTGTGGTTTGCTGGTTTCGTTGGTTCTTTACCACTCGAGGAAGGAACACAAAGAGAAAGGTAATGTAACCCCGAACCCTGGCAGTCAGGGCCGCTGCTTCCATTAAGGCAAACTAGGCGGTTGCCTACAGCGCCAAAATTTTGGGGGCAGCAAAATCCCAGCAGCACAAGGGCCAGAAGGGGAAAGGCAATACTGCAAAAGAAGGATGATTAGAACCAATGAAAAGATGAAACGAAAATACTGATTGCTTTTTCTGGTCTTAATCTGATTACAGCAGAAGAAATAAATATCACTGGGTCCCAAGAAACAGACCGGAAGACAAAACAAAATGAGACAGACCAGTCGTGTTAGACTGATGATATTTATTCGCACATTTACCGTGATAAAAGAGACCAACTCTGGCTGAATTTCCACAACGGCTGCTTCAGGGGCTTTTAAAAGACGTTTTTTCTTCAATATTTCAATCTCTGAAAGTGCAGATTCTGCTATGATAAAAGGATGATAAGATTCCTGCAGAGTCAATCTCCGATACAGTTCCCCTGAAGCAGTCGTTGTGGAAACTCAGCCAGAGTTGGTCTCTTTTATCACGGTAAATGTGCGATAAATATCATCAGTCTAACACGACTGCTCTGTCTCATTTTGTTTTGCCTTCAGGATTTTGAAAATCCACTCCCCCGGTCACCTGGGATGATCCTGAGAGCAGGAGGCAGCATTTCTGGCCCCAGGATGAGCTGGGGGGTATCTTCCCTGTCCAAAGAAACATGAGGGGGTCGATTTGATCATCTTTGACCTCAATAAGAGCCTAGAAAGCTGCAGAGGGGATGGGACAGTAGATGGGGGGAGGGAAAGGGGAGAGAGGGCTGCAGAGGAAGGATTGGAGATGGAGAGAGAAAACTGCATCGGGGAGGAGAGGGAAGAGGAGAGGAGACTGAGAGGGTAGCAAGGTGTGAATTCACCTTGTAATGCCCCTCCCCACCCACAAGCAAATAATTCATTTAAATCCCGGTGAGGAAGTCCTGGAGGCAGGTTCAGATCTCTGTTACTGTCTGTGTGCACTGATTCTCTCTTCTTGTGTTTTCTAGTAGCAAATCTTTCTGCACAAGTAACTTTATAATTATTTACTGTGCCTGAAACAATCCCAGTTCCTGTCTTGCCCATTATCCCCACATTTCCTAGTTTATAAATAGCTTAGACGGGGGCCGCTTTAAACACTTATCACCAGGGGACCCTTGCATAAAGCTTAGCACAGGGCCCCCTTGTGATTTTCCCAGATTGATCCCAACCCCAGGTCAGGAACAGAGAAGCATTAGACGGCTGCATAATTTATTTTAAAGCAGTGTTTTTCATGTGAAGAAAGTGGGTGAGGGAGGGAGACGGGCAGAGAGCGCGCAAGCCATCCCAGAATATATGTGGCAAAGCAGAAACAGAGAGCAGCAGCCAAACCAATCAGGCCAGGCGAGACTTATCTAAATGCATTTTACATGGCTCGGGTGCTCGATCTCCTGTTAAATACAGAGGTAGCCCGGACCCTCACATCCAGTGCATGGGGGAAGTTAGGTCCTAGACTAGAAACGGTGCAGAATCTGCCCTGGAACCAGGAACTGCAAACAGAGTTTTCCAAATACCTTCAGCAATGCAAGAGAAAGAGTCTAACATGTAGGTAACCCCCATCCTGTATGCGATTCATAACCAAACCATTCATTCCCCAACCACTTTGGCTAAAGGCAGCTTTCAAACAATTGTAAACCCAGACCCTGACATCAGCTGACGTTTCAGGAAGACCCTGCTTCAGGGGGATCTTATCATCACCAAATCGCCTGATCTCACTACGTACAAATGAGGACGCTGTGCTATAATCAGATCTTCATGATAGTAAAGTAAGGGATAGGTTTATAACCCAGCAGCTCTGACTTGTATCCATTTCTGTTTTTCTATACAGAATCCCTTTCTGCAGAGCTTGGTAAGTTTTTATTCATAGACACATCAAAGTGTTTATTAAAGACTTTCCTTCCTATGATTAATGTCTGTAATTCCCTGAGCTTTGACTGTTGTGCTTTTCTGTTTCATTTCAGAGTGGAGAAGATGCTGCAGTTATGCAGGTAACACAATCTGACACAATCTCACCTCTTCAATGTGAATGTATTCCTTTATACAATTACTCTGTGTCGTATCTCAGTACAGCCGTCTACAGATAGTAATATGGACAGAATATTTCTCTGCTGTGATACAGAAGAGTGTGTGTGTCCTGATCATACACTGCAGGGTCAGGGAGTGATCCCTCTGGTAAGGAGAGAATAGGGACAGAATATTTCTCTGCTGTGATACAGAAGAGTGTGTGTGTCCTGATCATACATTGCAGGGTCAGGGAGAGATCCCTCTGGTAAGGAGAGAATAGGGACAGAATATTTCTCTGCTGTGATACAGAAGAGTGTGTGTGTTTCCTGATCATACACTGCAGGGTCAGGGAGTGATCCCTCTGGTAAGGAGAGTATAGGGACAGAATATTTCTCTGCTGTGATACAGAAGAGTGTGTGTGTGTCCTGATCATACACTGCAGGGTCAGGGAGTGATCCCTCTGGTAAGGAGAGAATAGGGACAGAATATTTCTCTGCTGTGATAGAGAAGAGTGTGTGTGTTTCCTGATCATACACTGCAGGGTCAGGGAGTGATCCCTCTGGTAAGGAGAGAATAGGGACAGAATATTTCTCTGCTGTGATAGAGAAGAGTGTGTGTGTGTCCTGATCATACACTGCAGGGTCAGGGAGTGATCCCTCTGGTTAGGAGAGAACAGGGACAGAATATTTCTCTGCTGTGATACAGAAGAGTGTGTGTGTCCTGATCATACACTGCAGGGTCAGGGAGTGATCCCTCTGGTAAGGAGAGAATAGGGACAGAATATTTCTCTGCTGTGATAGAGAAGAGTGTGTGTGTGTCCTGATCATACACTGCAGGGTCAGGGAGTGATCCCTCTGGTAAGGAGAGAATAGGGACAGAATATTTCTCTGCTGTGATAGAGAAGAGTGTGTGTGTGTCCTGATCATACACTGCAGGGTCAGGGAGTGATCCCTCTGGTTAGGAGAGAACAGGGACAGAATATTTCTCTGCTGTGATACAGAAGAGTGTGTGTTTCCTGATCATACACTGCAGGGTCAGGGAGTGATCCCTCTGGTAAGGAGAGAGTAGGGACAGAATATTTCTCTGCTGTGATACAGAAGAGTGTGTGTGTCCTGATCATACACTGCAGGGTCAGGGAGTGATCCCTCTGGTAAGGAGAGAACAGGGACAGAATATTTCTCTGCTGTGATACAGAAGAGTGTGTGTGTCCTGATCATACACTGCAGGGTCAGGGAGAGATCCCTCTGGTAAGGAGAGAATAGGGACAGAATATTTCTCTGCTGTGATACAGAAGAGTGTGTGTGTGTCCTGATCATACACTGCAGGATCAGGGAGTGATCCCTCTGGTAAGGAGAGAATAGGGACAGAATATTTCTCTGCTGTGATACAGAAGAGTGTGTGTGTTTCCTGATCATACACCGCAGGGTCAGGGAGTGATCCCTCTGGTAAGGAGAGAATAGGGACAGAATATTTCTCTGCTGTGATAGAGAAGAGTGTGTGTTTCCTGATCATACACTGCAGGGTCAGGGAGTGATCCCTCTGGTAAGGAGAGAGGGACAGAATATTTCTCTGCTGTGATACAGAAGAGTGTGTGTGTCCTGATCATACACTGCAGGGTCAGGGAGAGATCCCTCTGGTAAGGAGAGAATAGGGACAGAATATTTCTCTGCTGTGATAGAGAAGAGTGTGTGTGTGTCCTGATCATACACTGCAGGGTCAGGGAGTGATCCCTCTGGTAAGGAGAGAATAGGGACAGAATATTTCTCTGCTGTGATACAGAAGAGTGTGTGTGTCCTGATCATAAACTGCAGGGTCAGGGAGTGATCCCTCTGGTAAGGAGAGAACAGGGACAGAATATTTCTCTGCTGTGATACAGAAGAGTGTGTGTGTCCTGATCATACACTGCAGGGTCAGAGAGTGATCCCTCTGGTAAGGAGAGAATAGGGACAGAATATTTCTCTGCTGTGATACAGAAGAGTGTGTGTGTCCTGATCATACACTGCAGGGTCAGGAAGTGATCCCTCTGGTAAGGAGAGAATAGGGACAGAATATTTCTCTGCTGTGATAGAGAAGAGTGTGTGTGTCCTGATCATACACTGCAGGGGCAGGGAGTGATCCCTCTGATAAGGAGAGAACAGGGACAGAATATTTCTCTGCTGTGATACAGAAGAGTGTGTGTGTGTCCTGATCATACACTGCAGGGTCAGGGAGAGATCCCTCTGGTAAGGAGAGAATAGGGACAGAATATTTCTCTGCTGTGATAGAGAAGAGTGTGTGTGTTTCCTGATCATACACTGCAGGGTCAGGGAGAGATCCCTCTAGTAAGGAGAGAATAGGGACAGAATATTTCTCTGCTGTGATACAGAAGAGTGTGTGTGTGTCCTGATCATACACTGCAGGGTCAGGGAGTGATCCCTCTAGTAAGGAGAGAATAGGGACAGAATATTTCTCTGCTGTGATACAGAAGAGTGTGTGTGTGTCCTGATCATACACTGCAGGGTCAGGGAGTGATCCCTCTGGTAAGGAGAGAATAGGGACAGAATATTTCTCTGCTGTGATACAGAAGAGTGTGTGTGTGTCCTGATCTTACACTGCAGGGTCAGGGAGAATATATTATAATTATTGTTTAATATTATGTGTAACCTCTTTTCACTGCCTGAGACCTAGTAGATTGAGTCTGAACCTGAGTAGGTAACGGCTTTTCAGCATCCACATGTGCAGCTGTGACCACCTCCTTAACCCGCGAAGCTGGTTCACCCTGCTTCCTTCCACAGTGAAGGACAAACAGGTGATCCATTTTTCAGAAAGTTTCAGAAACCACCAGATACCACACAACAAGTCGTTCTACACCCAAGCGATACAGGAGGTGACAAGGAAATGGACTGACAAGGAAATTAAATTCCAAGCCAGCTTAGGCTAGAAGGATGGACCAGGATGCAGCTCTCTGCCCCTGGAGTCACTGAAGGAATGGCTACCGGCAGGACAAGGCCTGCAGCTCGGAAACTGGATGTGCAAAACATAGAGCAACCAGGAACACTGTCTTCAAGGTTAATAACCACAAGGAAAGAATACGCAGAGGTCAGAACGCAGGGCCTGCCAAATAATCTAGCACCAGATTAACTCCAGAAGGGAACAGGGAACTGCAATGGAGGCCGAAGATTCATCACTTCCTTCAGAAAATGAGCCACATCCTGATGAGATGAGAAGGAAGCTCCATTCACCTGCCCTGTGAAACAGGCAAGAGCCACAACCTGCACCTTCCAGGAATTAAGGGCCAAACCTTTATTTATCCCATCCTGCAAGAATTCCAGAAGGAGGAGGATCCTAACCGAATGAGGAAGGACACAGAGATCCTCACACCAGGCCTCAAAAGCTCTCCAAACCCGCACACAGGCTCAGGAAGTAGAGAACGTGCGAGCGTGGAGTAAGGTGGCAATCACGGCAGAAGAATATCCTCGCTTCAACAGCCAAACCCTCTCCAGGGCCAAACCGCAGCACAGAACAGAGTCGGATCCTCGTGTAGAACTGGTCCCTGACGCAACAGATCCGCCTGCGTTGGAAGGGTAACGGGGGTCTCCACCAGGAGTCATCACAGATCTTCAAACCACGGTCGCGTGGGCGAGTCTGGTGCCACTAGAAGTACCAACCCCCTGTGGCCTTCAATCTTGCAAACTATCCTGCCCAGCAAGGAGCACGGAGGAAAGGCATAAAGCAACTTGTATGAGAGCATCTATGCAGATATCTGCATCTGCTGGCAGGGGAGCATCACCTGAGTCCATCTGTCTACTCGCTGGGAAACGTAACACATCCCCCTCACTTATATCTCTCCTCCATACCCATCCTTCACCTGTCTACTCGCTAGGAAACGTAACACATCCCCCCTCACTTATATCTCTCCTCCATACCCATCCTTCACCTGTCTACTCGCTAGGAAACGTAACACATCCCCCCTCACTTATATCTCTCCTCCATACCCATCCTTCACCTGTCTACTCGCTAGGAAACGTAACACATACCCCCTCACTTATATCTCTCCTCCATACCCATCCTTTACCTGTCTCCTCGCTAGGAAACGTAACACATCCCCCTCACTTATATCTCTCCTCCATACCCAACCTTCACCTGTCTACTCGCTAGGAAACGTAACACATCCCCCCTCACTTATATCTCTCCTCCATACCCATCCTTCACCTGTCTACTCGCTAGGAAACGTAACACATCCCCCTCTCACTTATATCTCTCCTCCATACCCATCCTTCACCTGTCTACTCGCTAGGAAACGTAACACATCCCCCCTCACTTATATCTCTCCTCCATACCCATCCTTCTCCTGTCTACTCGCTGGGAAACGTAACACATCCCCCCTCACTTATATCTCTCCTCCATACCCATCCTTCACCTGTCTACTCGCTAGGAAACGTAACACATCCCCCTCACTTATATCTCTCCTCCATACCCATCCTTCACCTGTCTACTCGCTAGGAAACGTAACACATCCCCCTCTCACTTATATCTCTCCTCCATACCCATCCTTCACCTGTCTACTCGCTGGGAAACGTAACACATCCCCCTCTCACTTATATCTCTCCTCCATACCCATCCTTCACCTGTCTACTCGCTGGGAAACGTAACACATCCCCCCTCACTTATATCTCTCCTCCATACCCATCCTTCACCTGTCTACTCGCTAGGAAACGTAACACATCCCCCCTCACTTATATCTCTCCTCCATACCCATCCTTCACCTGTCTACTCGCTAGGAAACGTAACACATCCCCCTCACTTATATCTCTCCTCCATACCCAACCTTCACCTGTCTACTCGCTAGGAAACGTAACACATCCCCCCTCACTTATATCTCTCCTCCATACCCATCCTTCACCTGTCTACTCGCTAGGAAACGTAACACATCCCCCTCTCACTTATATCTCTCCTCCATACCCATCCTTCACCTGTCTACTCGCTAGGAAACGTAACACATCCCCCCTCACTTATATCTCTCCTCCATACCCATCCTTCTCCTGTCTACTCGCTGGGAAACGTAACACATCCCCCCTCACTTATATCTCTCCTCCATACCCATCCTTCACCTGTCTACTCGCTAGGAAACGTAACACATCCCCCCTCACTTATATCTCTCCTCCATACCCATCCTTCACCTGTCTACTCGCTAGGAAACGTAACACATCCCCCTCTCACTTATATCTCTCCTCCATACCCATCCTTCACCTGTCTACTCGCTGGGAAACGTAACACATCCCCCCTCACTTATATCTCTCCTCCATACCCATCCTTCACCTGTCTACTCGCTAGGAAACGTAACACATCCCCCCTCACTTATATCTCTCCTCCATACCCATCCTTCACCTGTCTACTCGCTAGGAAACGTAACACATCCCCCCTCACTTATATCTCTCCTCCATACCCATCCTTCACCTGTCTACTCGCTAGGAAACGTAACACATCCCCCTCTCACTTATATCTCTCCTCCATACCCATCCTTCACCTGTCTACTCGCTAGGAAACGTAACACATCCCCCTCTCACTTATATCTCTCCTCCATACCCATCCTTCACCTGTCTACTCGCTAGGAAACGTAACACATCCCTCCTCACTTATATCTCTCCTCCATACCCATCCTTCACCTATCTACTCGCTGGGAAACGTAACACATCCCCCCTCACTTATATCTCTCCTCCATACCCATCCTTCACCTGTCTACTCGCTGGGAAACGTAACACATCCCCCCTCACTTATATCTCTCCTCCATACCCATCCTTCACCTGTCTACTCGCTGGGAAACGTAACACATCCCCCTCTCACTTATATCTCTCCTCCATACCCATCCTTCACCTGTCTACTCGCTAGGAAACGTAACACATCCCCCCTCACTTATATCTCTCCTCCATACCCAAACTTCAGCTGTCTACTCGCTGGGAAACGTAACACATCCCCCCTCACTTATATCTCTCCTCCATACCCATCCTTCACCTGTCTACTCGCTAGGAAACGTAACACATCCCCCCTCACTTATATCTCTCCTCCATACCCATCCTTCACCTGTCTCCTCGCTAGGAAACGTAACACATCCCCCCTCACTTATATCTCTCCTCCATACCCATCCTTCACCTGTCTACTCACTAGGAAACGTAACACATCCCCCCTCACTTATATCTCTCCTCCATACCCATCCTTCACCTGTCTACTCGCTGGGAAACGTAACACATCCCCCCTCACTTATATCTCTCCTCCATACCCATCCTTCACCTGTCTACTCGCTGGGAAACGTAACACATCCCCCCTCACTTATATCTCTCCTCCATACCCATCCTTCACCTGTCTACTCGCTGGGAAACGTAACACATCCCCCCTCACTTATATCTCTCCTCCATACCCATCCTTCACCTGTCTACTCGCTAGGAAACGTAACACATACCCCCTCACTTATATCTCTCCTCCATACCCATCCTTCACCTGTCTACTCGCTGGGAAACGTAACACATCCCCCTCACTTATATCTCTCCTCCATACCCATCCTTCACCTGTCTACTCGCTGGGAAACATAACACATCCCCCCTCACTTATATCTCTCCTCCATACCCATCCTTCACCTGTCTACTCGCTAGGAAATGTAACACATCCCCCCTCACTTATATCTCTCCTCCATACCCATCCTTCACCTGTCTACTCGCTAGGAAATGTAACACATCCCCCCTCACTTATATCTCTCCTCCATACCCATCCTTCACCTGTCTACTTGCTAGGAAACGTAACACATCCCCCTCTCACTTATATCTCTCCTCCATACCCATCCTTCACCTGTCTACTCGCTAGGAAACGTAACACATCCCCCCTCACTTATATCTCTCCTCCATACCCATCCTTCACCTGTCTACTCGCTAGGAAACATAACACATCCCCCCTCACTTATATCTCTCCTCCATACCCATCCTTCACCTGTCTACTCGCTAGGAAACGTAACACATCCCCCTCTCACTTATATCTTTCCTCCATACCCATCCTTCACCTGTCTACTCGCTAGGAAACGTAACACATCCCCCCTCACTTATATCTCTCCTCCATACCCATCCTTCACCTGTCTACTCGCTAGGAAACGTAACACATCCCCCTCTCACTTATATCTCTCCTCCATACCCATCCTTCACCTGTCTACTCGCTAGGAAACGTAACACATCCCCCTCTCACTTATATCTCTCCTCCATACCCATCCTTCACCTGTCTACTTGCTAGGAAATGTAACACATCCCCCCTCACTTATATCTCTCCTCTATACCCATCCTTCACCTGTCTACTCGCTGGGAAACGTAACACATCCCCCCTCACTTATATCTCTCCTCCATACCCATCCTTCACCTGTCTACTCGCTAGGAAACGTAACACATCCCTCTCACTTATATCTCTCCTCCATACCCATCCTTCACCTGTCTACTCGCTAGGAAACGTAACACATCCCCCCTCACTTATATCTCTCCTCCATACCCATCCTTCACCTGTCTACTTGCTGGGAAACGTAACACATCCCCCCTCACTTATATCTCTCCTCCATACCCATCCTTCACCTGTCTACTTGCTAGGAAACGTAACACATCCCTCTCACTTATATCTCTCCTCCATACCCATCCTTCACCTGTCTACTCGCTGGGAAACGTAACACATCCCCCCTCACTTATATCTCTCCTCCATACCCATCCTTCACCTGTCTACTCGCTAGGAAACGTAACACATCCCCCTCTCACTTATATCTCTCCTCCATACCCATCCTTCACCTGTCTCCTTGCTGGGAAACGTAACACATCCCCCTCTCACTTATATCTCTCCTCCATACCCATCCTTCACCTGTCTACTCACTAGGAAATGTAACACATCCCCCCTCACTTATATCTCTCCTCCATACCCATCCTTCACCTGTCTACTCGCTAGGAAACGTAACACATCCCCCCTCACTTATATCTCTCCTCCATACCTATCCTTCACCTGTCTACTCGCTGGGAAACGTAACACATCCCCCCTCACTTATATCTCTCCTCCATACCCATCCTTCACCTGTCTACTCGCTAGGAAACGTAACACATCCCCCCTCACTTATATCTCTCCTCCATACCTATCCTTCACCTGTCTACTCGCTAGGAAACGTAACACATCCCCCCTCACTTATATCTCTCCTCCATACCCATCCTTCACCTGTCTACTCGCTAGGAAACGTAACACATCCCCCCTCACTTATATCTCTCCTCCATACCCATCCTTCCCTCCCTCCCCTCACTGTCCCTCCTCACTCACACACACTGCTGCTCCCTTATTCTCTTTTCCAGAGACTCGCTCCCCCTTTCCTCACACACACCTCACCGCTGGACACTTAAATCTCTCTCTCTACCACACACTTTGTTCCTGCCTCCTCCCATCTGTCTCTTGCTCACTCATTTCCCCTGCCCCCTCCCCTCCCGCACATCCCTCTCCTACCCCTGCTCTCTCTCTCACTCCTTAGCAGTGCCTCTCACTGCCTGCTGAAGTCCTCCAGCAGCAGCACCAGGACCCTGGGGGCCTGCAGTCTTGCTTTCCCCATGGCCTCCGTTGTCCCTGAAAGAAGCCGTTCTGCCTTCATCAGGAAGTGCCCAGGTACAGAGAGAGTGCAGGGGCCACAGGACAGGCAGGGCAGTGCCTGTGACCCTCATCACTGCTACTGCCCTGTGCCACTGTCACCTGCCTCCATGTCATAGTGAACAGTCTGATTCAGTCCTGGCTTTATCATGGTGCATGCTGGGATTTGTAGTATGGAGGGCATCAGCTTCCCCATCTGGGGGCAATGTCCCTCCCTCAGCTGAAAGCAAGAAGACACTGGGAGAAGAGAGGGGCAGTCTGGAGACCTATGTCCTGCAGCTCAGGAGTGAGAGCCACTGACCAATAGGATTGCTAGAACCTGCCAGTGAGCAGAGCTTCTGATAGGCTGAATGGATGAGGAAGTAACCAATGCCAGGAGCCAATGAGGGCCATAGGATGGGTAGGGAGCCAATAACGGTTAGATGTGGGTGTGTGAGAAGCCAATCAGAAGTGCGAGCTCATGTTTATTAATGTTTCTCCTCTCTGCAGTGGATGTGACTCTGGATCCTGAAACCGCTCATCCCGAGCTCCTCCTGACTGACGACGGGAAAACTGTGAAATATGGAGGCACAGGAGAGAACCTGTGGTTCAATCCACTGAGATTTGATTCATATCTCTGTGTGCTGGGGCGTGAGGGCTTCACCTGGGGGAGACATTACTGGGAGGTGGAGGTGGGGGACGGGAGGAGATGGCAGTTGGGGGTGTGCAGAGACTCTGTGAGGAGGAAGGGGTGGATCACACAATCACCTGAGGAGGGATACTGGGCAATGGGGCTGTGGTGGGGAGGGGGATACCGTGCCCTCACCTCCCCGAGGACCAAGCTCCCCCTGAGAGAGAGACCCCAGATCGTGGGGATCTTCCTGGACTATGAGGCAGGAAAAGTTTCATTTTACGATGCAGAGAATAAATCTCATCTCTTCACCTTCTCTGACACCTTCTCTGACCCCCTCACTGGCCCTCTCCGGCCTTACTTCTGTACCCTCTCTAAGCCTCTGAGGATCCGGCCAGTGCCAGGCTGGGAGTGAGAGCGCGGGGCTCAGGGGTATCAGCTCCAGTCTGTGGGAGAGGGGGAAAGGAGGCTCCAGATTTGTGTTAAACCTGTGAATGAAAAATCACTGCCCAGGAAGAGGAGAGGACCTGAGAGGGTGGGAGGTGAGGAGTTAGGGGCTGGGAGGTCTCAGTTACCCAGGGGGTAATGAAATTACCTCCTAATGAGAGTCTGCAGGGAGGGCCGCAGGACAGATGAGGGGGGGAGGGGATTTTCTCCCTAAATAAAATCAGTTGGCGGGGAGGGAAGGATTCCTTGCTTGGGGGGGAGTTAGTGGATGTAACTGGATAGATTTAGATGATTAATTTGGGGCTGAAAATGTCCCTAAAGATTAAGCATCTGAGATTAGCCCAGGCCCGTGCCTGCTCACGAGACAGGCCCATACAGTAAAGCGCGGCCGCGGTTACCCTGCTTCGCGTAAGTCCAACCCGCGATTCACTATCCCTTTTAACTCCTCCTTACCACTTCTTTAAATCCCCGGGTATCCCTTTCCGCCCGCAGCATGTATATGAGATGTAAACGCTCCAATTAGCTACTCCCTCCCATACAGCAATGTGCGCCCCGATTATCGCCTTTTTACCCTGCAGTTTTGCCGCACGTTTAACCTGCTAACTTACCGCCTACCCCATCCCCTGCGTTAGTGTGGAGCGTCGGGTCAGAGAGACGAAATTTCATGGGCAAACGACCCCCTCAACCCCCCCCCCCCCCCCCCCGGACCCTTACCCTGGCGTTAGTGTGGTGCGACAGCAATAGGCAGGCTCCGGTCAAAATCCCCCCCTTCCCGAAGTAAGGCGCAGGGCGAAAATAAAAACAAAAGTGAATAAAGTGTAATAAAAGTAAACTTACTGCATGTGAATTTTCTTTGAACAGTCCTCTCTCTCCTCCTCCCGAGGGGCGCACCGCGGCTCCCCTGCCTCCCGGGGGCAGCCGGCGGCGAAAGTGGCTTCCAGCAGCCCCCGCCGGTGAAGGTGAATGAATGGACGCCTGTACACCTGGATGAGTGCACGCCCGCTGGCTCCCGCCTGGATGAGTGCACGCCCGCCGGTGAAGGTGAGTGAATGAATGCACGCCTGTGTACGCCTGTGCGTGCAATTTGGGTGCTCGAGGCGTGACGTCACGGTGTGTGACATCGGCGTTTGCTAATGCACTGCCTTGAGCGCCCAAATTGCACGCACAGGCGTACACAGGCGAGCATTCACTCACTGCCGGCGGGGGCTGCTGGAAGCCGCTTTCGCCGCCGGCTGCCCCCGGGAGGCAGGGGAGCCGCGGTGCGCGCCTCGGGAGGAGGAGAGAGAGGACTGTTCAAAGAGAATTCACATGCAGTAAGTTTACTTTTATTACACTTTATTCACTTTTGTTTTAATTTTCCCCCTGCGCCTTGCTTTGGGAGGGGGGAGAGAGGACCCGAGCGTAGGAGAACCATCCACTTCCTGGTGCCTGTGATTTGAAATGACAGGTACCAGCGCACCCAGGTTACTGTATAGAGCGCTGTATAGCGCTCTATACAGTAAAATGGATTGCACGGGCCTAACGCTTCACGGACGCTTCTTGGACGCGGCTTGCATTTGCAAGCTATTTACATACAGGATCGAGCGGTAGGTGAGCAGGACTGTGCGTGCGGCAAACACGGGTGCGCCCGGCACTAACGCAGCTCTTCCTACCGCTCCTTACTGTATCGGCCTGACTGTTTGTACAGGGACCTCATGTAGAGTAAAATACCTGGGGAACAAATCATTAAGGAGGAGTGGAGGAGTCACCGAGGGGTGAGAGCAGCTACAAACCAGGGCTCAGATCCTGCTGCTGCTCCCTGTGACCTTGTGCAAGTCCCTTCCCCCTCCTTTACCCCAGGCTGTGAGCCCTCTGGGGACGGGGGGATAGGGACAGCACCTGCAGGATAGGGGCAGCCAGGACTGGTGGCTCCTTACAGAAACAGTCACACAGATAATACCCTCCAGACATCAATGGGATTAAAACAAGGCCGCAGCTTTATTAGTAATTAAATCACCAGAGCCAAGGTCAGCACAGATTCCCCATCCCAAGGAATCACCTGCCACGCCCCAGCAAGATGACCCTTCACAGGCCACCAGACCTGCAATATCCAGCAGTATCCCCCCCGCTAACCGGGACCCCCACCACAGCCCAGCAAGATGACCCCCTCACAGGCCACCAAACCTGCAATATCCAGCAGTATCCCCCCGCTAACCGGGACCCCCACCACAGCCCCAGCAAGATGACCCTTCACAGGCCCCCAAACCTGCAATATCCAGCAGTATCCCCCCCCTGCTAACCGGGACCCCCACCACAGCCCAGCAAGGTGACCCTTCACAGGCCCCCAAACCTGCAATATCCAGCAGTATCCCCCCGCTAACCAGGACCCCCACCACAGCCCAGCAAGATGACCCCCTCACAGGCCCCCAAACCTGCAATATCCAGCAGTATCCCCCCCCCTGCTAACCGGGACCCCCACCACAGCCCAACAAGGGGGTCCCAACCACGAGCCTGAACCCCAAGTCACATGCAACTAACGCCAGAGTCACGAAAGCAGATTCCTGGCTCTAAACCCTGCCCCCCGAGAATCAGGGATCTGGTAACTCCACCATAGGGAGGGGGTCGGGTGGAGAATCCTCACAGCCCCCTCACCCCCCCCACAAACGACTCCAGGGCCTCCTGAATAGAGTTAAGGAATAAATCATTGTCCTCATTAGACAGGTGAACACCGTCCCTGCCATAAAGGCCCGGACAGACATCCCAGGACCAGATGTGAGTAACATGAATCCCACCGTGCGCCAACAACCAGGACCCAATCTGCTTATTCAGTTTAACCCGACTGCAGCCGCGAATCCTCAGATCCAGGCAGACAGGCCCTGGGATAATGTCCGACCAGATTAATGTTATATTAGGCGACCACGACGACGACGGCACAGCCAAATCCTTTCAGACTGCGCCCAGCAGCTGACGACAGGACCAGTCCCCCAAGTCGTTGCCACCCAGGTGAACGAGCAGAACCTCCGGAGGCGTCCACTTGGATAGCGAGGAGCGCACGAGAGGGAGGAGCTGCTTCCATCGCATCCCACGGAGCCCGAGCCACTTCACACGGACTCCAGGCCGAGCCAAACTAAGGTGAGGGCCATAAGCTCTTTTCACCAAACAATAAAGGAATGGCCAATAGGTCAAACCCTCCTCTCAGGCAGCCACAAATCTGGAAAACAAAATTAACGCAGGAAGTAGAGCATGAAACTACAACGCTTACCGTTTGCCAGATCTTTCCTGATTAGGGAAGAGAATACCTATACATATCTGTCTATATATTAGGTATTCTCTTCCCTGATTAGGGTAAATGGCTTCCTCTAGTTAATGTATTTTATTATATTTTTATTGTACTTTTATTAGTGTTTTTGTGTTTTGCATGTTCCGGTCATATTTTTGCTAAGTGTACAGAATACAAAAGCTGGAAATACATACATTTTCTGCAATTAACTCTTCTGTGTTATCAGATTTTATTTATTCTCTGTTCTATCCTCTTATTGCTCAAATTAATCTTCTATGGTAAAGACGTAGAAGTGTGATGCATGGAATCAGAGTGTGCATGAATGGCTCCGTGTTTACATTGGGCAAGCCCCTGAGGTAGTCCTGTGTGCATGCAGGTGATAGGACCCTAAGATAACTTCCAGTGTAGACTCCAGTGAGATTAGAAGGCCAGGGTGTGCGTCTGAAGCCAGATCAAAGACTTGGTGACACATGAGAGTGACAGAGAGGGGATTAGAGCCTGTGAATGTGAGGAGGGGTCTCAGTGACACATGAGAGTGACAGAGAGGGGATTACAGCCTGTGAATGTGAGGAGGGGTCTCAGTGACACATGAGAGTGACAGAGAGGGGATTACAGCCTGTGAATGTGAGGAGGGATCTCAGTGACACATGAGAGTGACAGAGAGGGGATTAGAGCCTGTGAATATGAGGAGTAGTCTCATTGACACATGAGAGTGACAGAGAGGGGATTAGAGTCTGTGAATGTGAGGAGGGGTCTCAGTGACACATGAGAGTGACAGAGAGGGGATTACAGCCTGTGAATGTGAGGAGGGGGCTCAGTGACACATGAGAGTGACAGAGGGGATTAGAGCCTGTAAATGTGAGGAGGGGTCTCAGTGACACATGAGAGTGACAGAGGGGATTAGAGATTGTGAATTTAAGTGATTGTATTAATGCCTAATCTTAGATTATAAAGTCTCCGGAGCAGGCGCTGATTGTAACTCATGGTAAGGGTTCCTAATTTAGGCTTTCTTATTGCTATTAACTAAAAAGTCTAGGAATCCCCTTATTGCATCGGGCGCTAGTCCAGCGCATGCAGAACATGCGTAATCCCCTGCGCTAGGCTGGGCGCGCTTCATTGCACCGGTGCGAGCTTCTCCTCCCGTGCGTGTCCCAGGGCAGGGGGTGGGAGGATCCGTGAGGGTCGTGCGTCCATTTCTTCTGGGATCTCGGGGCGGTGTTTGAGCTGAGCTGAGGAAAAGTGCAGTGAGCCAGGAGGGAGGACACAGACACAGCTTTCAGGATGTTTATTCCTTCGCATAAGCAAGGTTACGGCTCGATACAGTAAGGCCGCGGTAGAAACAGTGCGGGTAAGCAATGTTTTTTACACTACACTACACTAACTCCTACTAGGGGGAGGCGGTAAACTAGCACGTTAAGGCCGCGGCAAAACAGCGGGTTACTGAGGAGATAATATCAGCGCCCGTTACAGTATCGGAGGGGAATAGCTAATTCCTTCATTATACAGCTAATTCGTTCATTTACATGCTGGGTGCAGAAAGGGTTATGCGTCTGTTTTAGGAAGCGCTAAGGACGCGTGAAACTGGAGACTGTATCGCTGGATCGCCTTACGCGTCCGAATTGTGCGCTCCCAGCACGTTACAGACGGGAAATCTTTAACTGCACGTTACTGCATCGACCTGTTAGGACTGAGCGAGCTGTGATCAGGAAAGCCAGGGTTTAATATTTAAAAGTCACCTTTAACAGAGATCTGATTGTGGGGAAAAGGCCAGAGGCAGAATAAACCCGTTTACTCCACTTTCACTTTCACTTTCACTTTCACTGTGGGAGCAGCAGAGATCGGGGAAGGTTTTTCCTTGTAGTTTGTGCTGTAAAAGTCTGCAGAAGAGCGGGAGACTGAAGTCCTTGTGTGCAGAAGATTTTGAGGTTTATAAATCTAGATGGCGAAATGCCTTCCTGTTTTTACTTTTACATTTCCGAATTGCTGCAATGTGAAGAAGAGGAAGTGAGACCGGACGCGTCCCGGGGGAGCTGCTCAAATACAATAAATACATCTGATCCGGTAAGTAGTCCCGCGTACTTTTGTTGGCGCTCGTGCTTTTTCTAAAAATCTACTCCTTTATGTAGACACAGCAGTTTTAATTAATTTTTTATGTAGAAACAGCAGTTTTAATTATATAGTTTATTTTTTTTACTTTTGAACCTTAGTCACTTTCGTTTCACACTAATTGCCTGTGTGCATGTCAGCACTCAAATATTTAACTTTTTAAGAGGCTGTTTTTGAACACTGTTTTATTAACTTTAGGGAGACAGCTATGTGATACAATGTTTCAAGATTTGTTACTTTGTTTCATTAAGTGGCTTTCATTTGTTACAATATTCTCCACTGTTTGTCTTGAAGGCAATTGTGTAAACGTTCATAAAGAGACAAAGCACCGGCATTACACGCAATAGGTATTTCGTACTTACTAACTTATAAATGAAGTTATATATGGATATAGATATAGAATTATACACAATTATAATTTTTAAAACATTTTTTTAAAGATCCACTTTTATAAGGAGTGAAGTTAATTGATTAGAGTATGGAAAGTGTTTGAGTCTTGGTGTTTGAACCGTGAGGTTGCGCCTACCCGGGCCTCGGTGTCGGATATTCTGTGTTTTTTACAATCCGGTCTTTCTAAAGGGTTGTCATATAGTTCTCTCAGGGTGCAGGATGCGGCACTTGCTTGTTTGCATGGTTCCATCCAGGGTGTAGCATTAGCAGCACATCCGGATGTAGTTCAATTTCTTACAGCTCGATACTGTAACGTGGGGTTGAAGATTCCCCGTCTGTAACGTGCTGGGAGCGCACAATTCGGACGCGTAAGGCGATCCAGCGATACAGTCTCCAGTTTCACGCGTCCTTAGCGCTTCTTAAAACAGGCGCATAACCCTTTCCGCACGCAGCATGTATATGATATGTAAATGAACGAATTAGCTGTATAATGAAGGAATTAGCTATTCCCCTTCGATACTGTGATGCGCGCTCAGATTATCTCCTTTGTAACCCGCTATTTTGCCGCGGCCTTAACCTGTTAGTTTACCGCTACCCTTAGTGTGGTGTTAGTAAATTAAAACGGGAATAAAGTGTAAAAAATTGTTACAACTATCCAATCCGGGAAGTGGATCCTTTGGCCGGCCGGCCAGGAAGGACGACCGGGAGGCAGAACACACTGGGCTGACGAGCTTCACCTGGAAACCCGCGATTCCTCCAGAAGAGCTATAGGAACCCGGGTCGCTAGGGCTTAGGCGTCTTCACCCTGGAAGTCCGAGGTCCCCCCAGTAGGAGCCCATAGGGACCCGGACCGCTGGGACTTAGGCGAAGTACTGATGAACCCAGGAAGAGTGTGAACCGGAGTCAGGACTGGCTGCAAACAGGCAAAGTGAAGTCACGGAGCTGAGTCAGGACTGGAGGCTGGCAGCGGAGATGGAGTCACGGACCGGAGTCGAGGCGGGTGGCAGTCAAGCAGGGTTGGAGTCACAGGCAGAAATCAGGGCAGGCGGCAAACTGGCAAAGTCACAGTCACGAGCTGGAATCAAGGCAGGCGGCAAACAGGAACCAACGATTAAGCAAGCAGAATACAAGGCAGGCAGGCAGGAATCAGGAACCGACAGGAGGCAACTAGCACTTCAGAAAGTGACCTTGTTGCTAGGCAAAGATAGAATCCCCGGGCTCCGTATAAATCCCCTTACTGGCGTCTGACGTCATCAGGAGGCGGACTCTGACATCCGGGGCTGCACCAATAAAACGACGGTCCTCGCGCACACGTGGCACTCCAAGGGGGTGGAGTCTTTGGCGGTGTCTCCCTCGTGGAGACGCCGCTGCCATGTGGCTTGGGAGGCCCAGGAACCAGCGGTTTTCAGCCGCTGCCACGCGGCTCGAGAGGCTCGGGGACCGGCGAATCGTGGCGCCTCAGAAGGAGGTAAGGGCCCGGTCACTGCCCCAGTGACCGGAATCGCAACAGTACCCCCCCCTTTTACGCCCCCTCCTAAGAGGACCAGGTTTTCCAGGATTGTCCAGGTGATATTGGGTCAGCAGAGACTTGTCAAGAATATTCCGTGCCGGTTCCCACGAATCTTCCTCCGGACCACAACCCTCCCAGGCAAGTAAATACTCCCAGCGCCGACTATGGAAGCGCACATCCTTCACCTCATGTACCTGGTACACCGGATCTGCAGGTGTTGAAGCGGGTACCTCATCTTGAGTGATGCGATGGAAATGGGAGTACACTACAGGTTTTAAGAGGGACACATGAAACACATTGTGGATGCGTAGGGTTGAAGGCAGCCGAAGCCGATATGAAACCAGGCCTATCCGTTCTGCCACATGAAATGGTCCACAAAACTTGGGAGCTAGCTTGCGGGACCGTCCTGGAAAATGAAGGTTCTTGGTGCTTAACCAAACCTTGGACCCAGGCAACAATTCAGGGCCTGGACGTCGATGACGATTGGTAGTGTCCTGTGCTTTTCGAGCAGCAGTAGCGAGTCGTTGTTGAAGTAGTTTCCAGAGTTGATGAAGTTGCGCGGCCATAGTTTGAGCCGCTGGTGAAGGAACTTCAACCGGAACTGGAACAGGAGACCGAAGATGTCGTCCAAAGACAGTTTGGAACGGAGATTGCCCTGTAACTGAATGGATGTGATTATTGTAGGCAAACTCAGCCCATGGGAGTAAGGAAACCCAATTATCCCTACGTTCTGAAATAAAGCTCCGAAGGAAAGTCTTGAGAGAGCGATTCATCCATTCAGTCTGTCCATTGCTCTGTGGGTGAAACGCGGTGGACAAATTCAACTGTACTCCGAATTTCTTGCATAGAGCGCGCCAGAAGCGGGCCGTAAACTGTGGTCCTCGATCGGAGACAATGCTCTGCGGAAGACCATGGGCTCGAAAGATGTGCTGAGTAAATAAGGCTGCTAGTTCTGGTGCAGATGGCAGTTTAGGCAGCGGAACTAAATGCACCATCTTAGAGAACCGATCCACGGTGACCCATATTACCGTGTTGCCATCAGATGGGGGCAAATCCACTACAAAATCTGTGGCAATATGGGTCCAAGGTTCTGTAGGTATGGGCAGAGGATGAAGAAGACCCCAAGGCCGTCCAGTTAGCGGTTTCTGTCTGGCACAAGTCGGACATGCCACCACATATTCTCGCACATCCTGCCGAACTCGTGGCCACCAATAGTATCGGTTCAAAAGAGTTAATGTTCTCTCCTGACCGGCGTGACCTCCCGTAAGGGAGTCGTGGGCCCATTCTAACACCCGTCTACGATCCCGTCGAGAAACGACCACCCTTCCTTGCGTGGATACACTGGTGCCAGCAAGGAGAACTCGGGCCGGATCGATAATGTACTGTGGGAGGTCATCTTTTTCTTCGAAAATGGTGTTACGTGATAAGGCATCAGCCCGGACATTCTTAGCGGCAGGCCGGTACTTTAGAATAAAATCAAATCGGCTGAAGAAAAGAGACCACCTAGCTTGTCGAGGATTAAGGCGCTGGGCTTGTGCTAGGAACTCGAGATTCTTATGGTCAGTGTATACGGTGACCTGATGCTGGGCTCCCTCCAGCCATTGTCTCCACTCCTCGAAAGCTAATTTAATGGCCAGTAGTTCCTTATCGCCAATTCCGTAGTTGCTTTCTGCAGGAGTGAACTTTTTGGAGAAGTATGAGCATGGTAATAGCCTCCCCGTGCTGGAGTATTGAGACAGAACCACCCCTACAGCCACACTAGAAGCGTCCACCTCAACTATGAATGGACGCAAAGGATCAGGATGGCGTAAACATGTCCTCGTCAGGAACGCCTCCTTTAGGTCTTGAAACGCTTGACATGCTTCAGGAGGCCAGAGTCGAGTATCTGCCCCTTTTTTAGTTAGGGCCGTCAATGGTGCTACTAAACGTGAGTATCCAGGGATAAAATGTCTGTAGAAGTTCGTGAAGCCTAAAAAGCGCTGCAAGGCTTTTAATCCGATAGGTTGTGGCCATTTCTGAATTGCTGACACTTTCTCGGGGTCCATGTTGAACCCGGTAGCGGAAATAACATATCCCAAGAATGGTACCAAATCCTGTTCGAATAAACATTTCTCTAGCTTCGCATATAGGTGTTGCTCTCGGAGAATCTGGAGTACTTGTCGTACCTGGCGTCGATGAGACTTCAAGTCCTGCGAGAAAATAAGGACATCGTCCAGATATACAATAACACAAGAATACAATAGTTCACGAAGAATCTCATTCATGAGATACTGGAATACCGCTGGGGCGTTACATAACCCAAATGGCATGACCAGATACTCATAATGCCCGTCCCGGGTATTGAATGCAGTTTTCCATTCATCCCCGGGACGGATCCGGACCAGATTGTAAGCCCCCCGCAAATCCAGTTTAGTGAATACTCGAGCTCCCTGAAGTTTGTCAAGCAGTTCAGGAATTAATGGTAGCGGATAGCGGTTCTTCTTAGTAATGGTATTCAAACCCCTATAGTCAATGCATGGTCTGAGGGAACCATCCTTTTTAGCCACAAAAAAGAACCCCGCTCCTGCAGATGATTTAGATGGTCGGATGAACCCTTTAGCGAGATTCTCACGGATATACTCTGTCATGGCTTTAGTCTCAGGTTGAGAGAGAGGATAGATCCTACCTCGTGGAGGCGTGGTTCCAGGAAGTAAGTCTATAGCACAGTCAAAGGGGCGATGTTCTGGTAGAATCTCCGCTTTTTCTTTAGAAAAGACGTCCGCGAAGTCCGCGTAGGGAGCTGGGAGTGGAACTCCAATATGAGCCAATGGAATAGGTGGGACCGGTGTGGCCCTGATGCAGGACTGGAGACAATGTGAACTCCACCGAGTAATCTGAATATCATCCCAGCAAATCGTTGGTGAATGTAACTGCAACCAAGGTAAACCGAGGACAATCGGGTGCACAGAGCGCTCCAGGACCAAAAATGAGATTGTCTCTTCATGTAATATCCCGGTTTGAAGTATCAGTGGTTTCGTGATAACAGAGATACTCCCGGGTAACGGAGTTCCTTGGATGGAAGTAACCCGTAATGGTGGAACACGAGGTTGCGTGGATAACTGAAGTTGTTGAACTAAGGTCTGGGTGATGAAGTTCCCTCCAGCTCCGGAGTCAATAAGAGCTTGAGTTTCGAAGGAACCTCCGGAAAACCTTAAAGTTACAGGAACTGTACATTGAGGAGTAGCGTTGAAACAGCCCAGAAGACACTCCTCTGCTTCTTCTAGACTCGAGCGTTTTCCGCCCTTGCTTTACATTGCGACAGGAAATGACCCTTTCCGCCACAATACAAACAAAGGCCCAGAGACCGGCGACGACGTCTCTCCTCCTCCGTCAAAGAAGTTTTACCCAATTGCATGGGTTCCTCGGGAGAGGCCTCAGCGGACGCCCCCGTGGATCGAGGCATGGACACGAGCGGCCTCGAGAAAGCGGGAGCCAAAGGCACCATACGTCGGGGAGGGCGTACCTCCTTGGCCCTCTGCTGCAGATGTTGGTCTATGCATCCAGTGAGCTCGATGAGAGCGTTAAGGTCTTCGGGGATATCTCGGGCTGCCAAGACATCTTTGATTCGTCCCGCTAATCCCTCAAGGAAAATCCCGCGCAGGGCATCATCACGCCAGCCTACTTCCAGCGCCAGCGTGCGAAATTCCAGCGCATATTCAGCCAAAGTGCGGGGTCCCTGGCGGAGCTGTAGTAATTCAGAGGTTGCAGAAGTCTGACGAGCGGGTTCATCAAACGCTGCTTTGAAATTAGCCACAAAGTGATCCAAATTGGAGAGAGTTGTGTCATTTTTCTCCCACATTGGAGATGCCCAATTCAATGCCTTACCGTCTAGTAAGGAGAAGATGTATGCCACCTTAACCGAATCGGTAGGAAACTGGTTCGGGAGTAAAGCGAATCTCACAAAACACTGGTTTAGGAACCCACGACACGCTTTAGAGTCTCCTGCGTACCGAGAAGGAGCGGGAAGCTGCGTGGGTGTCTGCAATGTGACGACCGGAGCAGCCACAGGTACCGGTGCTGGAGCCTGTGGTTCAGTATCCATGCGAGTTGCCATGCGTTCCACAGTGGCAACCAAGGAATCCAATACTTGCTGCTGTTGCACCAGCCGTTGGGCGAGCCCCGGAATGGCCTGGAGACCAGCGAGGTCTGCCGGATCCATGGCCTAGCAAACTGTTACGACTATCCAATCCGGGAAGTGGATCCTTGGGCCGGCCGGCCAGGAAGGACGACCGGGAGGCAGAACACACACTGGGCTGACGAGCTTCACCTGGAAACCCGCGATTCCTCCAGAGGAGCTATAGGAACCCGGGTCGCTAGGGCTTAGGCGTCTTCACCCTGGAAGTCCGAGGTCCCCCCAGGAGGAGCCCGTAGGGACCCGGACCGCTGGGACTTAGGCGAAGTACTGATGAACCCAGGAAGAGTGTGAACCGGAGTCAGGACTGGCTGCAAACAGGCAAAGTGAAGTCACGGAGCTGAGTCAGGACTGGAGGCTGGCAGCGGAGACGGAGTCACGGACCGGAGTCGAGGCGGGTGGCAGTCAAGCAGGGTCTGAGTCACAGGCAGAAATCAGGGCAGGCGGCAAACTGGCAAAGTCAAAGTCACGAGCTGGAATCAAGGCAGGCGGCAAACAGGAACCAACGATTAAGCAAGCAGAATACAAGGCAGGCAGGCAGGAATCAGGAACCGACAGGAGGCAACTAGCACTTCAGAAAGTGACCTCGTTGCTAGGCAAAAGATAGAATCCCCGGGCTCGGTTTAAATCCCCCTTACTGGCGTCTGACGTCATCAGGAGGCGGATTCTGACATCTGGGGCTGCACCAATAAAACGACGGTCCTCGTGCGCGGCACTCCAAGGGGGCGGACTCTTCGGCGGCGTCTCCCTCGTGGAGACGCCGCCCCAGTGACCCACTGCCCCAGTGACCCCACTGCCCCAGTGACCCCACTGCCCCAGTGACCGGAATCGCAACAAAACATTTCAAAAAATCTTTAAAAACACACCTATTTCAATCCGCTTTTCATATATCTCAACCTAAATAACATAACCACTCTCTCTCATATTGGGCACAACATCACTATTGTATATTGATTTATTTTATGTAAACTACCATTGTTTTAAACATTTCTTATTTTTATTGAATATTTTTGTAAATTTTTCCCTCTTTTATAATTTAATAATTTTATTTTTTCTCCTTTCATATATTTATTTTTATTTTTTATTAAGTAAACCGTTTTGATTAAACACTGTTTGTAAAGACGGTATACAAACACCTTTAAATTAAAAAATAAAATATTGTAACTATTGTTTAATATTATGTGTAACCTCTTTTCACTGCCTGAGCCCTAGTGGAATGAGCCTGAACCTGAGTAGGTAACGGCTTTTCAGCATCCACATGTGCAGCTGTGACCTCCTTAACCTGCGAAGCTGGTTCACCCTGCTTCCTTCCACCATGAAGGACAAACAGGTGATCCATCTTTCAGAAAGGTTCAGAGACCACCAGATACCACACAACAAGTTGTTCTACACCCAAGCGATACAGGAGGCGACAAGGAAATGGATTGATTTAAATTAAATTCCAAGCCACCTTAGGCTAGAAGGATGGACCAGGATGCAGCTCTCTGCCCCTGGAGTCACTGAAGGAATGGCTACCGGCAAGACAAGGCCTGCAGCTCGGAAACTCGATGTGCAAAACATACAACAAGCAGGAACACTGTCTTCAAGATTAATAACCACAAGGAAAGACCATGCAGAGGTCAGAACGCAGGGCCTGACAAATAATCCAGCACCAATCTAAGACTCCACAAGGGAACCGGGAACTGCAATGGAGGCCGAAGATTCATCACTTCCTTTAGAAAATGGGCCACATCCAGATGAGATGAGAAGGAAGCTCCATTCACTAGAGATGTGAATAGTGTCCTCGATCGTCTTAACGATCGATTTCGGCTGGGAGGGGGAGGGAATCGTATTGTCGCCGTTTGGGTGTTTAGAGTATCGTGAAAATCATTAAAATCGTGAGCCAGCACACTAAAACCCCCTAAAACCCACCCCCGACCCTTTAAATTAAATCCCCCACCCTCCCGAACCCCCTCCCAAATGCCTTAAATTACCTGGGGTCCGTAGCGGCGGTCCGTAGCCTTAAATTACCTGGGGGTCCGTAGCGGCAGTCTGTAGCTAAATCGGGGGAAGGGGGAGAGCAGGAAAACCGGCACACTAAATCGTGTTGTCTTCAGCTGGCGCCATTTTGCAAAATGGCCGCCGGCAGGAGATCGACTGCAGGAGGTCGTTTAGCGAGGGTTCCACACCCCCGCTGAACGACCTCCTGCAGTCGATCTCCTGCCGGCGCCATTTTCCGTACGGAAAACGATTCGCGGCAGGAGATCGCTCCCGGACGCCCGCTGGACCCCCAGGAACTTTTGGCCAGCTTGGGGGGGCCTCCTGACCCCTACAAGACTTGCCAAAAGTCCAATGGGGGTCCGGAATGACCTCCTGCGTCGAATCGTGTTGGTCTATGGCTGCCGCCATTTTGCGGCGGCCATTTTGCAAAATGGCGCCGGCTGAAGACAACACGATTTAGTGTGCCGGTTTTCCTGCTCTCCCCCTTCCCCCGATTTAGCTACGGACCGCCACTACGGACCCCCAGGTAATTTAAGGCTACGGACCGCCGCTACGGACCCCAGGTAATTTAAGGCATTTTGGGGGGGGGGGGTTCGGGAGGGTGGGGGATTTAATTTAAAGGGTCGGGGTGGGTTTTAGGGGGTTTTAGTGTGCCGGGGGTGGGTTTTAGGGTGTTTTAGTGTGCCGCTGGACCCCCAGGTAATTTAAGGCATTTGGGGGGGGGGTTCGGGAGGGTGGGGGATTTAATTTAAAGGGTCGGGATGGGTTTTAGGGTGTTTTAGTGTGCTGGTTTTCCTGCCCTCCCCCTTCCCCCGATTTACGATTTTTTGACGATAAATCGGGGGAATTGGTATTGTATGGTGGCCCTAACAATTTTTGACGATTTAAAATATATCGGACGATATTTTAAATCGTCAAAAAACGATTCACATCCCTACCATTCACCTGCCCTCTGAAACAGGCAAGAGCCACAACCTGCTCCTTCCAGGAATTAAGGGCCAAACCTTTATTTATCCCATCCTGCAGGAATTCCAGAAGGAGTAGGATCCTAACTGAATGAGGAAGGGATGCAGAGATCCTCACACCAGACCTCAAACGCTCTCCATCCCCGCACACAGGCTCAGGAAGTAGAGAACGTGCGAGCGTGGAGTAAGGTGGCAATCACCGCAGAAGAATATCCTCGCTTCAACAGGCAAACCCTCTCAAGGGCCAAACCGCAAGACAGAACAGAGTCGGATCCTCGTGTAGAACTGGTCCCTGACGCAACAGATCCACCTGCGTTGGAAGGGTAACAGGGGTCTCCACCAGGAGTGTTCACAGATCTTCAAACCACTAGAAGTGCCAACCCCCTGTGGCCTTCAATCTTGCAAACTATCCTGCCCAGCAAGGACCACGGAGGAAAGGCATAAAGCAACTTGTATGAGAGCATCTATGCAAATATCTGCATCTGCTGGCAGGGGAGCATCACCTGAGTCCATCTGTCTACTCGCTAGGAAACGTAACACATCCCCCTCTCACTTATATCTCTCCTCCATACCCATCCTTCACCTGTCTACTCGCTGGGAAACGTAACACATCCCCCCTCACTTATATCTCTCCTCCATACCCATCCTTCACCTGTCTACTCGCTAGGAAACGTAACACATCCCCCCTTACTTATATCTCTCCTCCATACCCATCCTTCACCTGTCTTCTCACTGGGAAATGTAACACATCCCCCCTCACTTATATCTCTCCTCCATACCCATCCTTCACCTGTCTCCTCGCTAGGGAACGTAACACATCCCCCCTCACTTATATCTCTCCTCCATACCCATCCTTCACCTGTCTACTCGCTGGGAAACGTAACACATCCCCCCTCACTTATATCTCTCCTCCCTACCCATCCTTCACCTGTCTACTCGCTGGGAAACGTAACACATCCCCCCTCACTTATATCTCTCCTCCATACCCATCCTTCACCTGTCTACTCGCTGGGAAACGTAACACATCCCCCCTCACTTATATCTCTCCTCCATACCCATCCTTCACCTGTCTACTCGCTGGGAAACGTAACACATCCCCCCTCACTTATATCTCTCCTCCATACCCATCCTTCACCTGTCTACTCGCTGGGAAACGTAACACATCCCCTCTCACTTATATCTCTCCTCCATACCCATCCTTCACCTATCTACTCGCTAGGAAACGTAACACATCCCTCTCACTTATATCTCTCCTCCATACCCATCCTTCACCTGTCTACTCGCTAGGAAACGTAACACATCCCCTCTCACTTATATCTCTCCTCCATACCCATCCTTCACCTGTCTACTCGCTAGGAAACGTAACACATCCCCTCTCACTTATATCTCTCCTCCATACCCATCCTTTACCTGTCTCCTCGCTAGGAAACGTAACACATCCCCCCTCACTTATATCTCTCCTCCATACCCATCCTTCACCTGTCTACTCGCTAGGAAACGTAACACATCCCCTCTCACTTATATCTCTCCTCCATACCCATCCTTCACCTGTCTACTCGCTGGGAAACGTAACACATCCCCTCTCACTTATATCTCTCCTCCATACCCATCCTTCACCTGTCTACTCACTGGGAAACGTAACACATCCCCCCTCACTTATATCTCTCCTCCATACCCATCCTTCACCTGTCTACTCGCTAGGAAACGTAACACATCCCCCCTCACTTATATCTCTCCTCCATACCCATCCTTCACCTGTCTCCTCGCTAGGAAACGTAACACATCCCCCCTCACTTATATCTCTCCTCCATACCCATCCTTCACCTGTCTCCTCGCTGGGAAACGTAACACATCCCCCTCTCACTTATATCTCTCCTCCATACCCATCCTTCACCTGTCTACTCGCTAGGAAACGTAAAACATCCCCCCTCACTTATATCTCTCCTCCATACCCATCCTTCACCTGTCTACTCGCTAGGAAACGTAACACATCCCCCCTCACTTATATCTCTCCTCCATACCCATCCTTCACCTGTCTACTCGCTGGGAAACGTAACACATCCCCCCTCACTTATATCTCTCCTCCATACCCATCCTTCACCTGTCTACTCGCTAGGAAACGTAACACATCCCCTCTCACTTATATCTCTCCTCCATACCCATCCTTTACCTGTCTCCTCGCTAGGAAACGTAACACATCCCCCCTCACTTATATCTCTCCTCCATACCCATCCTTCACCTGTCTACTCGCTAGGAAACGTAACACATCCCCTCTCACTTATATCTCTCCTCCATACCCATCCTTCACCTGTCTACTCGCTGAGAAACGTAACACATCCCCCCTCACTTATATCTCTCCTCCATACCCATCCTTCACCTGTCTACTCGCTGGGAAACGTAACACATCCCCCCTCACTTATATCTCTCCTCCATACCTATCCTTCACCTGTCTACTCGCTGGGAAACGTAACACATCCCCTCTCACTTATATCTCTCCTCCATACCCATCCTTCACCTGTCTACTCGCTAGGAAACGTAACACATCCCCCCTCACTTATATCTCTCCTACATACCCATCCTTCACCTGTCTCCTCGCTAGGAAACGTAACACATCCCCCCTCACTTATATCTCTCCTCCATACCCATCCTTCACCTGTCTACTCGCTAGGAAACGTAACACATCCCCTCTCACTTATATCTCTCCTCCATACCCATCCTTCACCTGTCTACTCGCTGGGAAACGTAACACATCCCCCCTCACTTATATCTCTCCTCCATACCCATCCTTCACCTGTCTACTCGCTGGGAAACGTAACACATCCCCCCTCACTTATATCTCTCCTCCATACCCATCCTTCCCTCCCTCCCCTCACTGTCCCTCCTCACTCACACACACTTCCCTTTACCCCCTGCTGCTCACTTATCCTCTTTTCCAGAGACTCGCTCACCCTTTCCTCACACACACCTCACCGCTGGACACTTAAATCTCTCTATCACACACTTTGTTCCTGCCCCGTCCCCTCTGTCTTTTGCTCACTCATTTCCCCTGCCCCCTCCCTTCACGCACATCCCTCTCCTACCCCTGCTCTCTCTCATACCTTAGCAGTGCTGAAGCCCTCCAGCACCAGCAGCAGCACCGGGACCCTGGGGGCCTGCAGTCTTGCTTTCCCCATGGCCTCCGTTGTCCCTGAAAGAAGCCGTTCTGCCTTCATCAGGAGGTGCCTAGGTACAGAGAGAGTGCAGGGGTCACAGGACAGGCAGGGCAGTGCCTGTGACCTTCATCACTGCTACTGCCCTGTGCCACTGTCACCTGCCTCCATGTCATACTGTACAGTCTTATTCAGTCCTGGCTTTATCGTGGTGCATTCTGGGATTTGTAGTATGGAGGGCATCAGCTTCCCCACCTGGGGGCAACGCTCCCTGCGGGATGCAGGGCACAGTTATTTTGTCTCTTTCGGTGGGAGAGCGGGCTGGTGCCCCTCTCCCGGGCACTTTCGTACGGTCTGCAATAGGCCAACTGGGGGCAACGCCCCTCCCTCAGCTGAAAGCAAGAAGACACTGGGAGAAGAGAGGGGCAGTCTGGAGACCTATGTCCTGCAGCTCAGGAGTGAGAGCCACTGACCAATAGGATTGCTAGAACCTGTCCGTGAGCAGAGCTTCTGATAGGCTGAATGGAAGAGGAACTAACCAATGACAGGAGCCAATGAGGGCCAGGAGATTGGTAGGGAGCCAATAACGGTTAGATGTGGGGGTGTGAAGAGCCAATCAGAAGTGCGAGCTCATGTTTATTAATATTTCTCCTCTGCAGTGGATGTGACTCTGGATCCTGAAACCGCTCATCCCCGGCTCCTCCTGACTGACGAGAAAACTGTGAAATATGGAGGCACAGGAGAGGACGTGCTGGTCGATCTACTGAGATTTGATTCATATCTCTGTGTGCTGGGGCGTGAGGCCTTCACCTCGGGGAGACATTACTGGGAGGTGGAGGTGGGGGACGGGAGGAGATGGCACTTGGGGGTGTGCAGAGACTCTGTGAGGAGGAAGGGGAGGATCACACGATCACCTGAGGAGGGATTCTGGGCAATTGAGCTGAGGTGGGGAGGGGAATACTGGACCCTCACCTCCCCCAGGACCCTGCTCCCCCTGAGTAAGAGTCCCCGGGCTGTGGGGATCTTCCTGGACTATGAGGCAGAAGAAGTTTCATTTTACGATGCAGAGAATAAATCTAAACTTTTCACCTTCTCTGACCCCTTCTCTGACCCTCTCCTGCCTTTCTTCAGTACCCTCGATGACTCTCTGAGGATCCGGCCAGTGCCAGGCTGGGAGGGAGAGTGCAGGGCTCAGGGGGTATCAGCTGTGGTATCAGGTATCAGGTATCAGGGGTATCAGCTGTGGTATCAGCCTCCTTTCCCCCTCTGAGAGGGGGAAAGGAGGCTCCAGATTTGTGTTAAACTTGTGAATGAAAAATCACTGCCCAGCAAGAGGAGAGGACCTGAGAGGGTGAGGAGCGGGTGGGAGATGAGGAGTTGGGGGCTGGGAGGTCTCAGTTACCCAGGATATAATGAAATGGCTTCCTAATGAGAGTCTGCAGGGAGGGCTGCAGGACAGAGGAGGGGGAGAGGGGCTTTTCTTTCTAAATAAAATCAGTTGGAGGGGAGGGAAGGATTCCTTGCTTGGGGGGGAGTTAGTGGATGTAACTGGATAGATTTAGATGATTAATTTGGGGCTGAAAATCTCACCAGTTCAGCTGAAAATGTCCCTAAAGATTAAGCATCTGAGATTAGCCCAGACCCTTGCCCATACAGTAAAGCGCGGCCGCGGTTACCCTGCTTCTAACTCACTATTTGGCCGCGTTAGCCCAACCCGCGATTCACTACCTCTTTAAACCCATCCTTACTGCTTCTTTAAATCCCCGGGTAACCCTTTCCGCCCGCAGCATGTATATGAGATGTAAACGCTCCGATTAGCTATTCCCTCCCATACAGTAACGTGCGCCCCGACTATCGCCTTTTTAACCTGCAGTTTTGCCACACGTTTAACCTGCTAACTTACCGCCTACCCCTGCGTTAGTGTGGAGCGTCAGGTCAGAGAGATGAAATTTCATGGGCAAACGACCCCCCCCCCTCACCCCCCAGGACCCTCACCCTGGCGTTAGTGTGGTGTGACAGCAATAGGCAGGCTCCGGTCAAAATCCCCCCCTCCCAAAGTAAGGTGCAGGGTGAAAATCGGCTCGACATTAGAGATGTGAATCGTGTCCTCGATCGTCTTAACGATCGATTTCGGCTGGGAGGGGGAGGGAATCGTATTGTTGCCGTTTGGGGGGGTAAAATATCGTGAAAAATCGTGAAAAATCGTAAAAAATCGAAAAAAACGTAAAATCGCAAAACCGGCACATTAAAACCCCCTAAAACCCACCCCCGACCCTTTAAATTAAATCCCCCACCCTCCCGAACCCCCCCCCAAATGACTTAAATAACCTGCGGGTCCAGCGGCGGTCCAGAACGGCAGCGGTCCGGAACGGGCTCCTGCTACTGAATCTTCTTGTCTTCAGCCGGCGCCATTTTCCAAAATGGCGCCGAAAAATGGCGGCGGCCATAGACGAACACGATTGGACGGCAGGAGGTCCTTCCGGACCCCCGCTGGACTTTTGGCAAGTCTTGTGGGGGTCAGGAGGCCCCCCCCAAGCTGGCCAAAAGTTCCTGGAGGTCCAGCGGGGGTCAGGGAGCGATTTCCCGCCGCGAATCGTTTTCGTACGGAAAATGGCGCCGGCAGGAGATCGACTGCAGGAGGTCGTTCAGCGAGGCGCCGGAACCCTCGCTGAACGACCTCCTGCAGTCGATCTCCTGCCGGCGCCATTTTCCGTACGAAAACGATTCGCGGCGGGAAATCGCTCCCTGACCCCCGCTGGACCTCCAGGAACTTTTGGCCAGCTTGGGGGGGGCCTCCTGACCCCCACAAGACTTGCCAAAAGTCCAGCGGGGGTCCGGAAGGACCTCCTGCCGTCCAATCGTGTTCGTCTATGGCCGCCGCCATTTTTCGGCGCCATTTTGGAAAATGGCGCCGGCTGAAGACAACAAGATTCAGTAGCAGGAGCCCGTTCCGGACCGCTGCCGTTCCGGACCGCCGCTGGACCCGCAGGTTATTTAAGTCATTTGGGGGGGAGTTCGGGAGGGTGGGGGATTTAATTTAAAGGGTCGTGGGTGGGTTTTAGGGGGTTTTAGTGTGCCGGCTCACGATTCTAACGATTTATAACGATAAATCATTAGAATCTCTATTGTATTGTGTTCCATAACGGTTTAAGACGATATTAAAATTATCGGACGATAATTTTAATCGTCCTAAAACGATTCACATCCCTACTCGACATGTCATTAAAACAAAAGTGAATAAAGTGTAATAAAAGTAAACTTACTGCATGTGAATTTTCTTTGAACAGTCCTCTCTCTCCTCCTCCCGAGGCGCGCATCGCGGCTCCCCTGGCTCCCGGGGGCAGCCGGCGGCGAAAGGGGTTTCCAGCAGCCCCCGCCAGCGAAGGTGAATGAATGGACGCCCGTACGCCTGGATGAGTGCACGCCCGCCGGCGAAGGTGAGTGAATGAATGGACGCCCGTACGCCTGGATGAGTGCACGCCCGCCGGTGAAGGTGAGTGAATGCACACACACCCGTACACGCCGGCGGGTGTGCATTCATCCAGGCGGGAGCCGGCGGGCGTGCATTCATTCACTCACCTTCGCCGGCGGGCGTGCATTCATCATGGCGGGAGCCGGTGGGTGTGCACTCATCCAGGAGGGAGCCGGCGGGCGTGCACTCATCCAAGCGGGAGCCGGCGGGCGTGCATTCATCATGGCGGGAGCCGGTGGGTGTGCACTCATCCAGGCGGGAGCCGGTGGGTGTGCACTCATCCAGGCGGGAGCCGGCGGGCGTGCATTCATCATGGCGGGAGCCGGTGGGTGTGCACTCATCCAGGCGGGAGCCGGCGGGCGTGCATTCATTCACTCACCTTCGCCGGCGGGCGTGCACTCATCCAGGTGGGAGCCGGCGGGCGTGCACTCATCCAGGCGGGAGCCGGCAGCGAAAGCGGCTTCCAGCAGCCCCGCTGGCGAAGGTGAATGAATGCACGCCTGTGCTCGAGGCGTGACGTCAAGGCGTGTGATGTCGGCGTTTGCTAATGCACTGCCTTGAGCGCCCAAATTGCACGCACAAATTGCTGCCGGCTGCCCCCAGGAGGCAGGGGAGCCGCGGTGTGCGCCTCGGGAGGAGGAGAGAGAGGACTGTTCAAAGAAAATTCACATGCAGTAAGTTTACTTTTATTACACTTTATTCACTTTTGTTTTAATTTTCCCCCTGCGCCTTGCTTTGGGAGGGGGGGAGAGAGGATCCGAGCGTAGGAGAACCATCCACTTCCTGGTGCCTGTCATTTCAAATGACAGGCACCAGCACACCCAGGTTATAAGCGCTGTATAGCGCTCTATACAGTAAAATGGGTTGCGCGAGCCTAACGCTTCACGGACGCTTCTTGCATTTGCAAGCTATTTACATACAGGATCGAGCGGTAGGTGAGCCGGACTGTGCGTGTGGCAAACACGGGTGCACCCAGCACTAACGCAGCTCTTCCTACCGCTCCCTACTGTATCGGCCCGAACGTTTGTACAGGGACCTCATGTAGAGTAAAATACCTGGGGAACAATTCATTAAGGAGGAGTGGAGGAGTCACCGAGGGGTGAGAGCAGCTACAAACCAGGGCTCAGATCCTGCTGCTGCTCCCTGTGACCTTGTGCAAGTCCCTTCCCCCTCCTTTACCCCAGGCTGTGAGCCCTCTGGGGACGGGGAGATAGGGACAGCACCTGCAGGATAGGGGCAGCCAGGACTGGTGGCTCCTTACAGAAACCGTCCCACAGATAATACTCTCCAGACATCAATGGGATTAAAACAAGGCCTCAGCTTTATTAGTAATTAAATCGCCAGAGCCAAGGTCAGCACAGATTCCCCATCCCAAGGAATCACTGCCACGCCCCAGCGAGATGACCCCCTCACAGGCCCCCAGACCTGCAATATCCAGCAGTATCCCCCCGCTAACCGGGACCCCCACCACAGCCCAGCAAGATGACCCCCTCACAGGCCCCCAAACCTGCAATATCCAGCAGTATCCCCCCGCTAACCAGGACCCCCACCACAGCCCAGCAAGATGACCCCCTCACAGGCCCCCAAACCTGCAATATCCAGCAGTATCCCCCCCGCTAACCGGGACCCCCACCACAGCCCAGCAAGATGACCCCCTCACAGGCCCCCAAACCTGCAATATCCAGCAGTATCCCCCCGCTAACCGGGACCCCCACCACAGCCCAGCAAGATGACCCCCTCACAGGCCCCCAAACCTGCAATATCCAGCAGTATCCCCCCCCCCCCCCGCTAACCGGGACCCCCACCACAGCCCAGCAAGGTGACCCCCTCACAGGCCCCCAAACCTGCAATATCCAGCAGTATCCCCCCGCTAACCGGGACCCCCACCACAGCCCAGCAAGATGACCCCCTCACAGGCCCCCAAACCTGCAATATCCAGCAGTATCCCCCCGCTAACCAGGACCCCCCACCACAGCCCAGCAAGATGACCCCCTCACAGGCCCCCAAACCTGCAATATCCAGCAGTATCCCCCCGCTAACAGGGACCCCCACCACAGCCCAGCAAGATGACCCCCTCACAGGCCCCCAAACCTGCAATATCCAGCAGTATCCCCCCGCTAACCAGGACCCCCACCACAGCCCAGCAAGATGACCCTCTCACAGGCCCCCAAACCTGCAATATCCAGCAGTATCCCCCCCGCTAACCGGGACCCCCACCACAGTCCAGCAAGATGACCCCCTCACAGGCCCCCAAACCTGCAATATCCAGCAGTATCCCCCCGCTAACCGGGACCCCCACCACAGCCCAGCAAGATGACCCCTTCACAGGCCCCCAAACCTGCAATATCCAGCAGTATCCCCCCCGCTAACCGGGACCCCCACCACAGCCCAGCAAGATGACCCCTTCACAGGCCCCCAAACCTGCAATATCCAGCAGTATCCCCCCCGCTAACCGGGACCCCCACCACAGCCCAGCAAGGTGACCCTTCACAGGCCCCCAAACCTGCAATATCCAGCAGTATCCCCCCCTGCTAACCGGGACCCCCACCACAGCCCAGCAAGATGACCCCTTCACAGGCCCCCAAACCTGCAATATCCAGCAGTATCCCCCCCGCTAACCGGGACCCCCCACCACAGCCCAGCAAGATCCCCCCGCTAACCGGGACCCCCACCACAGCCCATCAAGGGGGCCCAACCACGAGCCTGAACCCTGTCACATGCAACTAACGCCAGAGCCACGAAAGCAGATTCCTGGCTCTAAACCCTGCCCCACAAGAATCAGGGCTCTGGTAACTCCAGCACCGGGAGGGGGTCGGGTGGAGAATCCTCACAGCCCCCTCACCCCCCCACAAACGACTCCAGGGCCTCCTGAATAGAGTTAAGGAATAAATCATTGTCCTCATTAGACAGGTGAACACCGTCCCTGCCATAAAGGCCCGGACGGACATCCCAGGACCAGATGTGAGTAACATGAATCCCACCGTGCGCCAACAACCAGGACCCAATCTGCTTATTCAGTTTAACCCGACTGCAGCCGTATGTACCCGGATCAGTCCAGACACCTGGGATGTACCAGAGCCAACTTACCGAGGGTGGGACCCAGAGAGCCCCGCTCTGAGCACTCCCTCGCCAAATCCACCCACAGCCGAAGCTTGGACATCCAAACAGTAACGCCTCGCAAAAATATGCCACGACTTCCACGTAGCCGTCCTGCAAATTTCCTGAGAGGACGCTTGAAAAGATTCCGCCCAAGAAGCGGTATGAGACCGCGTAGAAGGAGCCCGAAGGCCCACTGGCACAGCCTTCCCACGTAGCTAAAATGCCGACCCATTGGCCTCCTTCAGCCAGCGAGTTGCCATAGTTTTTGGGGCTGCACTTCCTCTCTTCGGGCCACTTCCCAACATGAAAAGATGGTCAGAAACACGGACGGGATCTGTTAGCTCGAGATATCGCAGCAGCACCCTGCGAATATCCAGATTCCGTAAATCCCGAGCCATCGGATCAGACCGCTCCCCTTCAGGGAAAGGAGGAAGCTCAAGTGGCTGATTCAAAAGGAAAAGAAGACACCACCCTTGGCAGAAAAGAGAGAACCGTCTCCAGTGACACTAAACCATAAAACTACCCGATCAGGAATCCCCAGAGACTGTGGGTTTTGCACCTGCCATCTGCTGGAGACAGAGTAAGACTGAGAGGCTGTGGGTGGCACCCTGGTATATGAGAGAGCCCGTCAAAGTTTTGCTCTGTCTCCATCTGCTGGTGCGGAGGAGGCATAACCCAGGTGTCTGGACTGATCCGGGTACGTACAGGGAACACCATTTCCAGTTTTACCAGTTCATCCGCAGTTCAGAGACTGGTCCTCCAAACCCCCTAGTTTAATAGCCTTCACTGCCCCCCAGTTATCCCCAACCCTTAAAAACCCACAAATCTGCCTAGTTATCTTTATTTTATAACTTACACAGCATCTATAGCAGAAGTAGATGGGGGCCTCAGCCTGCACCATATTGCATAGGTATTTATGTGCACATCAGCTTCATGCCCTGACCCCAGCCTGCTTCGAAAATTTCCGAGATGAGCGGGCTGCAGCATTTATGTGCATATCCAGGCAGCTTTTAATATCTGCTTGGTGCTAGCATATTCACACATCCCCTAATTAATATGCGCATCAGGCTTTTAAAATGCACTTTTAAGGTTTTATCAGATATCAAACCCTTTAGGAAAAACTTAAAGGCTTTGTTATTTTGGGAAGCTTTTCCTGAAAGCTAGTGAATATTATTTGAAGATTTATCTATTATTGTATAATGTTTTTGATATTTTACTATGTAATGTATAATTTTAATATGTTTTTTATATGTGCTGCACTCTGCTTAGCATGTGCCATTATAAGTGGAATAAAAATATTTATATAAATAAATAACCCTCCGTAAAAGAAAGAGAGAGAGATTGTAAGTGACCACACCAGAAATACAGTACTTCTCTAATAAAGGCATTCAGACCTTAACAGGAACACTGAGCCGAGTTCAGAGGGAGAATCTGCAACCAAAGGTGAACTAATTTTACTTTCAAAAAGGGAAAGGGTTTTTCTTAAAAATGTGAAACTGTTTATTGGGTTGAACTATTTTAAGCAATGTAAATTATTATGTATTTATGAAGTTAACTAAGTTCTGGAATTTGTTATCAGAGGATGTGGTGAAAGCTGTTAGTATAGCAGCGTTTAAAAAAAGGTTTGGACAAGTTCCTGGCACTTAACAATCATTAAGGTAGAGTTACAGAAATCCACTGCAAAAAATAGGGTCCCTAGCCTCAGGAGACCCTGGGGGGTCATTATCCCAGCGCAGGAAGGTCTGTGGGGAGAAGACCAGAGAACTTCAGGGTTGCAGGAAGGGAAGTACCAGGGAACGCAGAAGGAGCCCAGAAGGAGTTCCCGAGGAAGTATCAGATGCTGAGGAGACCCAAGAAAGGAGGGGGGTCTGCAGAATCCTGGATCAGTGGAGCAGAGAGCCCTACGGGAGAAGGCCACAGCGTGTTGGCTGATCAAGCAAATCAGCCAGAAGCTCACCAAAGAAAGAGAGAGAGAGGACCTGAGAAGATCTGCAGTACACTAAAGGTACTTGCCCCTAAGAGCTTACCCCTTTGGGGAAATGTGCCAGGTGACAGCTGTATCTTTTGATTTCTGTTGTCTGTGGAGCACTACCCACTGGTGTTCTCTTTGGGTTTTCCTGTCACCACTTTCAATACAGATTTTTATTTTGAACAGACCTGGAGCGAAGAGTGATTTTTTTTTTTTTTCTGGCACGGTTGGCCGGTGCGCACAAGAGTCCCAGAGAGCAGAAAGCAGCCTCTGTTCCTCACGGGGATTTCTGGGCCTCACATGCAAGATTGTGCGTTTCTGCATTAAATCTTGGTGACCGGACTCTTCAGCACTCGGGAGGGTTCACTGGGGGCAGATCTCAGTATCAGCAGCAAGAGAGCGTGCGTTTTACAGATCTGTAACTTTACATGTCCCTTCCAAAAGGGGCGCCAGGCAATATTTAAATTAGGGGTCGCGTTAGCAAGGATGCGCTAGGACCCTTAGCGCATCTTTGCTAACACGAACCCAGACGGTTTTCGCGACTGCCGTAGACCGGTCCCGAAAACCGACGCCGATAAACCCGGCTTTGGGTTTAAACCAGCGCCAGCCTTAGCCCCCATTGCTCCTTCCGTGCTAAGCGGCTTTTCCCGGCAGGGCGGCCACTGGCCGCTTTCGGAGCGCACGGCCGGGCTCTCGGTCACCGACCGGAAGCTACAGCTCCGTCATTGCAGGAGTCTCCGCCCCTCTCCCGTAGCCTCCTACTCGGCTCGATACTCTAAGGCCGCGGTAGAAACAGTGCGGCAGTGTCAGGCGCACCCTTCCTCCCCGCACCCACAGTTCTCTTGACCTAGCGCTCGATACTCTCTTCTAATCGCATGCAAATGCAAGCCGCGGCTGTGAAGCGTTAGGGAAGGGTTATGCCCACGCAACCCATTTTACTGTATAGGCACTTAATACAGCGCCTATACAGTAACCTGGGTGCGCTGGTACCTGTCATTTCAAATGACATTTGAAATGACAGGTACCAGGAAGTGTAAAAAACAAAATTTTTAAATACCTGTCGGAGGGCCGCGTGGGTCCAGACGGCTGGCGGGAGGTGGGATCCGGGGGGCGGGTGGTCGCATGTTAAATCTAGGCCGGGTCGCACAGGCGCGCATTCATCCGCCTGGATTAATGCGCGCCTGTGCGACCCCCTGCGATTCGGTGCTCAAGGCAGTCACATGCCGTGACGTCACGCCTTGAGCGCCGAATGCGCTGCTGGTGGGGGCTGCCTCCGGCAGCCCCCACCAGCAGTGAATGAATGCGCGCCTGTGCGACCCCTGCGATTCGGCGCTCAAGGCGTGACGTCACGGCATGTGACTGCCTTGAGCACCGAATCGCAGGGGTCGCACAGGCGCACATTCATCCAGGCGGAGGAGCCGGCAGCTTTTGCCGCCGGCTCCTCCGCCTGGATGAATGCGCGTCTGTGCGACCCGGCCTAGATTTAACACGCGACCACCCACCCCCCGGCTCCCGCCGCTGGTCGTCTGAAACTAACGCGCGTCCACCCGCCGCCTGGACCCACGCGGCCTTCCGACAGGTATTTAAAAATTTTTATTTTTTTTTCTGACAGGTTTTATGTGTCCCACATCATTACATTTTCTCGATCATCTCTGTATCGCTTTTTTTTTTATTGTGTTTTATTGTTTTTGAGTATCTTAAGCGGTGTCGATGGATTTGTTACTAGACTCACAGTCCTAACTCCTACTAGGGGGAGGCGGTAAACTAAGACGTTAAGGCCGCGGCAAAACAGCGGGAGATAATCTGAGCGCGCGTTACGGTATCGGAGGGGAATAGCTAATTCCTTCATTATACAGCTAATTCGTTCATTTACATGCCGCGTGCGGAAAGGGTTATGCGTCTGTTTTAAGAAGCGCTAAGGACGCGTGAAACTGGAGACTGTATCGCTGGATCGCCTTACGCGCCCGAATTGTGCGCTCCCAGCACGTTACAGACGGGCAATCTTCGACCGAACGATACTGTATCGAGCCGTCTGTGGCTTATTCGCTTATGTTTTTTTTGACCAGCTGAGTCAGGGGCAGGGAATGGGCGGATCAGGGAAGGAGGTAAGTTAGCCGGCTCGCTTGATTATTTATTGTCAGGCGATTTATCTGGCTAACTCTGGTCAGGCCAGAGGGCTGTCTGAAAGTTAGCCAGGTATACTTATAACCAGGTATATTCAGGGACAGCACCAGTTAACCAGATTAAGTGCATCCAGCTAACTAGCAGAGCCGCCTGGCAGCTGAATATCCACCTCCCAGTTACATGTTGTGATAGTTTGTACCTCAAAGGGCTGTGCTTTGAATCTGTCATAATTGTGTGGGGGGGAGGGGGTCACGCAGAGCCGTAATCTTTGCCTAGTGGACCTAATACCCTGGCACCAGCCCTGGGAGGTGAGATACCAAATAGTAAAGGACAAGATGGGAGGGGGTCGTGCGGAAGGGCCTGAGCCAAAAATCGACTCCATGTGTCCAAGTGTTCGGAAGTTTCACAGTCGAAAGTCGACAACCCTAATCCCCAGCCCCCTCTGCTCTGCCTTCTCCTTCCCGCATTTCATTGCTCCTATCCCCCCCCCTTAACTGTGCCACCCCTCCCTTTCTCCCTCTCACCCTTCCCATCTCACACCCTTCTCCCCCCCGTCCCCTCTATCTCACCCCTATCGCTTGTGCTCCTCCTGCCGCTAGTGAACGTTTGCACAGCGCTTCATGAATTCTCCTTTCATTTCCTCGGACATGGAAAAGAACACAGTGTGGCGCTGGTCTGTTTGTCATCGGGTGCCACCTTTGCTGGTACCCTAGAACGTGTCCGTTTTCTCCATGCTCTGCTCTCCTCTTGCTTTCGCCTGGATCTTGCCTGTTTTTCTTGATGTTGTCACCTGACGTTGCTCTGTGTCTTCCTTTCTCGTTTTGCCCGCTAATTTGCCACCAGAGTTTCTGACGAAACAAATCCCATTTTCCTTTAGGCTGGCTCTTCTGCTGGAGATCGTCCGTCTCGCGCGTCCGGTCCATTGCGTTCCCCGATCAGACGCGTCCAGCGGAACCACCTTTCCCTTACTGCTTTGGGGTTTTTTTTGTTGTTGCATTAATTGAAAGAAAACTATCAGGTAAGAATCTCTCTTCAGGGACTGAAAAGCAAACTCTAGGCAGCGAACTGCTAGCTTAGGGTTTTGTAATTCAGCGTTTTAATTGGCGGCGCTTGCCGACAGATCTAAGGATGCTGAGCGAAGACCTGCAGGTCTCGGAGGACATTAGCAAGGAGATCGTGCAGGTGCTGTGCACGGGCGAAAGCAACAAGCTGCTGGAGAAGACCTTGGACAAGCAGGAGAAGATGCTGGACCTGCTCCTGGAGACGGAAGCCACTGCCTCCCACATCATTCAAGGTACGGCGCGGCTCTCGTTTACAGGATCAGCCTTAAAGCGCGAGCAGTTTGCGGCGGCTTTGGGGGGTAGCCCTTGCGGTTCTCTCTCGTGTCCTCGTCACGGGGGGGGGGGGGGGTTAGGGGAATGCCGAGGAATTCACGGAGTCGACGCGAGCGCTTCCGCGGTGCACGAACTCTCCGTACGCGCTGGCCGGAGGAAAGAGCTCTGCCGATCTTGCCCGCTTTAAAAAACAAAAAAAAAAAACCCCCAGAGTCTTAATTTTGTAATTATGCTCCTTTTGGGAGTCAGGGCTGAAGTTTGCTCAGGATGCAGTCGTGCAGCCCAGCACCCGTCGGCCCCTGACTGGCGCAGCAGCTAACAAAGACCGTTCACGGCCCACAAAAGCCTTGCTCAGCCGGCTTGCACGGCTGGGGCATGGATTACGTCCAAGGCAAGCCCCTTCAGAGTGCCGTTTCGGACGAGGCTCCTGCTGCGTTCGGCTTGCCCCTGTTTTCTCCTATTTGTCTAATTATTATTATTATTATTATTTTTTAACCACCATAGAGAGACGCTTACAGTGCTGCTCTGCTTAATTGCTTTTTCAGACTTTTTAGCGGTGGAGAAGAGCGTGGCCGAGAAGCTGATCGGGGTGGAAGCGAAGAAGCAGAGCGGCCTCTCCAAACTGCATGAGATTGAGCGGGAGCTTAAAGAGGTCTCTGCGGAGAACACCAATCTGGAGGCTGAGCTAAAATATCCTTTCCCGGCACTTAACGTGGGGGAGAGCCCTGCGGTCCAGGCAGCAGGCGGGGGGAGGGCGGAGCGAGCGCGTGATAGGGTTTCGAGGCGCGCGCCCTCCGGGGCTCTTGGTCTGCGCACGGACTGAATTCCAGGGGGCGCGGCTTCGGGGGAACATATTCAGGACTTGAGGATTCGTAGGCGCCGATTCTGGGCCGGTGCCGTGCTGGCAGCTCCAGCAGCGGGAGCTCGGTTGCTCACGTGTGCCCTCTCCGAGGCTTGAGAGAGAGAGAGAGAGTGCACGTCAGTCTGTCCGAGCGGCAGCAGCTTGCGTTCTATTGCCGCAAACCCACCACCCTGTGTGTCATAGGAAAGAATACGCCGGAAGCCCAGGGGGAGCAAGAGGCAGACCTCTGCCCTGGTCACTTAGGGAGATCCGGGGGGGGGGGGGGGGTTTGCTGGTTTTTTACCCCACGACTGCTTAAGCAGCTTCCCAGGTCCCCGGGGGTCGCAGGTTATACCTTTACCGTCCCAGAATCTTCGCTGGCCGTAAACGAGCGAGCCGGCGACGTGACTGCGAGCCTCCCATTACTGTACGTTCCTGGGCTTCCCGGACCTGGCCCGCGGGGAGCCCCCACCACCCACCCTTGTTCCAGGGATATGATAGAGGTCTTTAAGATCGTGAGAGGTCTTTGACGAGTGGATGTGAATCGGTTATTTACTCTTTCGGATACTAGAAATACTAGGGGGCACTCCATGAAGTTAGCAAGTAGCACATTTAAGACTAATCGGAGAAAGTTCTTTTTTACTCAACGCACAATTAAACTCTGGAATTTGTTGCCAGAGGATGTGGTTAGTGCAGTTAGTGAAGCTGGGTTCAAAAAAGGATTGGATAAGTTCTTGGAGGAGAAGTCCATTAACTGCTGTTAATTTTACTTAGGGAATGGCCACTGCTATTAATTGTATCAGTAGCATGGGATCTTCTTGGTGTTTGGGTACTTGCCAGGTTCTTATGGCCTGGATTGGCCTCTGTTGGAAACAGGATGCTGGGCTTGATGGACCCTGGGTCTGACCCAGCATGGCAATTTCTTATGTTCCCTTTCCTTGACGCGGCGCACGTTCCTGATGAAGGAGCTGGAAGAGCTGAGGGAGATGGAAGACGAGATGGAGCGGATGCAGAAGGAAGTGGACGAGGACACGACCACCACCATCCCCTCTGCCGTGTAGGTCCCCGTAAACCGGCTGCAGCGAAACCGGGCTTCCCTGGGTTCGGGGTGCGCCCAGCGATCTCCCAGCCCCTGCCCTCGATCCGTTTTTAAGGCGGCGTTTTGTAATTATGCGTTGTAAACGGCTCTGGACGGCGGTTCTGGGGGAGAGGTGCCGTAACTTTGAGATCCTAAGCCTCTAAATCCCTTAAGAGATGGAGAGTAATGGGAATAGTGAAGGAGCAATCTCAATAACTCTTTCAACGGCCAGCGAAACGTTTCCAGGTCCATATTCAAAGGCCCGACTGAGCCGGACGGACCCGGAAGTTTTTAATTTCTCCGCCCCGTCGAAGGGATAAGTCTGGGTTTTTTTTATTAAAAATTTTTTTAAGCCGGCGAAATCAATGCCTGGCAGTGTGGAAGGGTCCTGGGGGCGCAGGTGAAACTTAGCCCGGTAAGGCAGGTGTTCAGCGTTACGTGTGTGTGTGTCTGTCTGTCTGTGTGTGTGTGTGTGTGCGTGAGTGTGTGTGTGTGTGTGTGTCTGTCTGTGTGTGTGTGTGTGTGTCTGTGTGTCTTTGTGTGTGTATTTGTTGGTGTGCGTGTGTGTTTGTGTGTCTGTGTGTGCGTGTGTGTGTATTTGTGTGTCTGTGGGTGTGTGTGTGTCTGTGTGTGTCTGTGTGTGTGTGTTTTGCCTGGTTTCTTACCATCTGCCTCTCGCTCTTTCAGGTACTTGGCTCAGCTGTATCACAAGGTCACCAGAATTCAGTGGGATTACGACTGCGACCCCACTCTGATCAGGGGTAGTATCCTTTCCCGGTGGCAGGGAGAAGGGGGCGGGGGAAACAGGATAAAGAAGCCAATTCCTCACCCGTAAAGCTATTTCAATACTGAAAGCCCCCCCCCCAGGTACCCCCGCAGTCACAGACGGAGAGCGCCCGCAGTCCGTGGGGATCGCCTCGTACCCCCAGTCCCCATCCCAGGGAGCTCTCCCTCTGGCACTTGGCTGCTCCTCGCTCCTCCTCCGGCCTTTGCCTCGCACTTTGCAGGATCCGATTTCCCTGGGAAAGGGGGGGGGGTACAAATGGCGGGGGTCCCACGGGCGTCGTGGAAGCCTCAGGCCAGCTCTGACAAGAGGCGGCAGCTTCTGCTGCCTTAAGCTTCGTGCACCCGGGGCCCTGTTACCGGAGCACCCGGGTTAGGGGACGGGTAGCGCCGAGGACATCAGGTGGGCGCGTTGCCCATCCCTGATTTAGCTGATCCTTCGGGGGGGGGGGGGGGGATGGTAGCTGGTGATCCAGTGGAAAAAACCCCCCAGATAGCCTGCTTAGCATCAGATGGGAATCTGAGAGCAAGCTCAGCGTCTCCGGGAGTTACGAACGCCGCTGACCCTGGGAGCTCGCCCTCCCCGAGTGTAAAAGAACATTTACAGACCTGGCGGAGAGTCGAGCGCGCGGCGATTCCCTCTCTCTCAACGGACGCGCGCCCCCGCCTCTTCCCGGGCGCCCGCTTTCTGTGCGGGACGAGGGCACGCGCCGTGGAGAAAGAGAGAGCGAGCCCTGCAGAGAAACCGAGCGGTCGTAACCCCCAGCAGGGTCCCCGGCCTCTTCCATTTATAACCCGGGATTTTTCACACCCCCCCCCCCCCCCCCCGCACGGGAGGTCGGGCTAGGGAATTGCGAGGGGGGGGGATTGTCTGAGATCCCGGCACCTTTCCTTCACCGTCCCCTTTGCTCAGTCCACTACAACGGAGACCTGGCCCAGCCCATCGAGATGGACAGCAAGCAGCACTCCGGCAGCTCCGTCTGCGACTACCTCTGGAGCCTGGTGTCCACCGAGTGGTGAGGGCTCCCAGAGGGAATCGCAGCCTTGGACGTCCCGCTGACCACCCTGGACACCCCCCCAGACTGCGCCGAGCTGCGCTTAGCAAGAGAATGGCTTTGCACTTCCCGTGACCTGGGCTGTCCCACCCTCTCTGCCTGTTCCTTATTTTCCTTAACCACCTTCCCCCCCCCCCCCCCCACACAAATTTATACTAAAGCAATTGACCAGAGCTGGGCCCCCGGGTCTTCCTGTCTTCATTGCATAGTGCAGCGCCCTGGCTGGGAGGTTACGGGGGCCCGGCAGCTCTGCTCTCCCCCCTTCTCTCCCCGCTGACCTTCGCAGGGCTGGGGTGAGGGGCGGGGAGGGAATCTCCACATTGTCGCAGCTTTCACGGGGGGCGCGCGGGGGGCGGCAGGAAACCAGGGTTGTTTTTCCCCATTCGCTTTTTATCTTTCTGCTGCTGGCAGCCTCTGGCAGGGGAGATTTTCCCCCCCGAGGCCGTGAAATCCCGCCTCCGAAAGGCTTTGCAGAGATTGCTTTTTAATGCAGGGGTGGCAGAAAACCCGAGACCTTTCTGATAAGGGGGGGGGGGGGGACGGACTGCATTATCAGGGATCACGGCTGTGGTATTTGTCAGCACGAGGTTTGTAAACCCATCCCCCCCTCCCCCACACGCACAGGCCACGCGCACTCCCTCCAGTTCATTCACGGTCAGGAGTCCTGGGAAGCCTCTCGTTCCCCCCCCCCCCCCCCCCCCCCCCCCCCCCCCCCGCCTTCCTGCCGTCTCTTGCCTGTACCGGTGGAAAGCGTTCCTGCGTTCAGTAAACCTGTATCCTCTTGTGTGAAAAAAAACACGCATCGTGCATTAAATCTGAGTTTGTTCTGCTTTACTGGCGAGTGCCTGAATTTTCTTCTTCCTGGCTGTAGAGCCGTCGTCCGCTCGGCGCTTGCCCCAGACGGCAACCTAAAGGGGGACGGCAGAAACCACCCTCCCTCCCCCCCCCCAAGCAAGCTGCCGCTCCATGCTGCTTACCCCCCCCCCACCGCGCCTTAATATTTATAATGAAAACCAAGCGCCTGTCGAACCCGAAACAAAATTACTGCTGGCAACACTTTTACGGGGACGAGAAGCCCGCTTGATACTTCAGATGCTGCCGCTGCTTGACGGTGCTTTGCTTTTGGCCTTGGCTGTAACGGCAGTCCCCGCGCCCTTTCTCTTAACATCCGCGAGTCAGGGGGTAGAAGCTGCTTCTCCGCGCAAGTTTATTTATTTTAAATTCTCTTAACCCGCTCGTTCCACGCAGCATTTCGCGGCGGCTTACGTAGCGTTAACGCAGGTAAATATTAAAACAGACGTACGGACTAAAAGAAGAAAAACCAAACCCCCCCAGACTGCTAGAACCTGTCCGTGTCAGAAAAGCCGGTTCACGTAGGTGCGCGTTTAGTGCTTCCTTGAAGGCCGTAGGTGCAGACTCTGGTAGATTGTCCCTCGCGGAAAACGCCCTCTTCCGTGTAATCTCGGGTCCGGCGAGTCTTACCGTGGGTACTCCCAGCAGATTTTTACTCGCAGATCGCGGTCGACGGGGTTGGGTTTGTAAAGACGAAGGGCTGAAGCTAGCCAGGTGGATGATTCATTATTTAAAAGCTCAGATATCGGGCCGAGGGCTTTCTATGGGGGCAGCCAGTGTAATTTCATCCACGCGGGGGCAATGGGATCTCATGCTTGACTTCCTGTCGGGGTCATTGCCGCAGAATTGTGAATAATTTGTAAAGGGACGCATTGCATGGATTTGGTAAAGCCAAGATACAACGAATTACACGAGTTCAGTATCAGTGCCTGTAATATAGTCCTGAAATCCTGCGAGTTTAACGTGGGTTTCAGATTTTTCAGTATTTTGTGAAAAATGTTTACACCATTGGAAGTAAGTGCATTCATTGATAGATTATTGTCCAAAGTCAATGAATGTCTGATATGGAGTGAAGGGATTCAGTTACTGTAGTAACATCAGTTTTTTAAGATTAAGTTGTAACCTGTGATGTGTTTGCCAGCATTTTGATTGTATTGGTACAGAGTGAAAGAATGTTTAATGTGTTGGACCATGATGTTGAAAACAAGACAAAGAACTGAATACCATCTTTAATACCAAGGCAGGAAAGCAATATGCAGAGAGGGGCTTAGGTATATATTGAACAGAATGGATGAAAGAGCTGACCCCTGTGGTACACCAGATGTAAATGAAGAACCATTGGAGTATTGTGGACCTATCCTGATTTCTTGTGTGCGATCATGTAAGATAGGATGTGAACCATTTAAGGACTGTTCCAGATATCGGGGATGCACATTTGTTGGTCATTCGTTTTTTGTTTGTTTGTTTTCTTTCATGATTCGCGCATAACGCGAAACGAATGGCCAAGAAATGCACATCCGTACCACATATGCCCAGTGCAGATAATCAAGCCAAAGGTATTGCATGTACAGTGGTCTCGAGTGGCGCCAGAATGTAGCCCCGGAGTATTGCCTTGTGTGATGAACCCTTTCCTAAAACCATGTTCGGAGTCTAGTATCCAGGAAATTGGTACGTTGATGATTAGTTTTGATGGTAATCAGCCAGCTCTTGACTGTTGCCTATCTGGTTTTTTAGGTATTTGAGTAATAATTGCTTGTTTTAAGAGTGTGGCCCAATTGCCAGACGTGCTTGACGGGTCGACTGTAGGAGCAGGGCGCCGAGATGTTCCATCGTCGGCTTGTTTTTGTATTTCAGTAGGACATGAGGTTTGGGGACATACCGTGTTTTTCATTTTGGATACAATTAAGTGTCTTGTTGGTTTTTACTAGGGTAAATGCCGGGTTGCTCGGTCTGTGCTTCTGTCGGCAAAGGTAAATGTGGAAAAACCGTCGTATCTTTTCGCTGTTTCCTGTAGAGAAGTTGCCCAGTTACCTCCACGCATCCCTTTATTTATTACTTCCACCTCCAGTCGTGCCTTTTTTATTTGTTTTTGGAATTTCGTCCTCCTCACCTCCTCTGGAAGGAAGCACTCTCTCCTACACTTCCTTTTTTTTTTTTTTTTTTGCTTTTTGAGAGATGAGACAATAACCTTTTGAGCGCGATCCTATCTTTAGTCCTCGTTAGCGTGCAGCCAGGAACGGAATGGCACGAGGCGCGTCTCCCGGGCTCTTGCACGTGCAACGCCAGCACTTTTTTGTTTTTAAGTGTTTTCAGTACTTACGCATGCAGTACATTGAGTAATCTCAGAAGGCTCGAGTGAGCGCTGGACAGAACTGCAGAGCTGCTTTCCGGGGTTTAATTCTGCATTACTCACCAATGAGATAAATCCTTTTTATTTCATTTTTTTTTTAAGATCTTTGGGAGAACTGTAACGCTTTGTCGACGAGGAATAGCTTAGAATAACGCCTCTCCAATTCCTATCGCCCAGAGAAAAGGGCTTGCGGCAGACTGTACCCACCGGTGGACAGTAATCATGAACCCCCATGGTGTTTAGTCGCAGGTGGCTGGCTCCGTAAAGCCCTCCCTGAGTCTCTGTCGGCCTTGCCTTTAGCTGCTGTTCTGTGGTGTCTGGTTAATAAGAGCATGCTTTATGTAGCATGGGCCACTCCACCTGAGCTGGTAAATGGAGTTAAGCTCTCAGCTTTCTGTCTCGGCAGGACTGTGGGCAGATCTGGGATAAGAGTGGTCAGGGGTGGCAGCCGGTGCTGTCATCGCATATGAACATCTACCTTGTACTTAATACAGGACCTGTAGCTCACGTTCGCTGCTGATATCTCTGGCTGTCAGACAGAGCTGCTGAGCCACCAGTCAGCCGGTTACAGACTGTAACCCGGGTTTTTACCCCTTATTCTTCTCCTAGCACAGGACTCCAGCCTAAGAACCAGCCCTTCACAGCCGGCTCTGCACTCTCCAGGCAGCCGGGGACAGAGGCTCCGGGGTTTTACCCCTCTCTTGTATTACACCCTCCAGTGATTAACAGATCCTCGCCCGCACTCACAAGAATGAAATGTTCTCTCTTAAAATAAAAGAATCTTTCTAACGCACACAGTGCGCGGTGAAACCTCCTCCCCTATGCAAACAAACATTAAACGTGCAGAGAGTATGGGTTTCTAGCAGGGGCTGTTAGACCCGGGCTGCGGGGGAGCTTCCGAGCCATCTCTCACCGGCACAGACCGTCCAGCACTGCCATGACAGGTGGGTCTCCCCCCTCCCTCCCGCAACTTACTACTGTGAGGGCGAGACAGGCAGGGTCGGAGCCTATCACAGGAGAGTCCTGCTGCAGCCCCGCCCCTTCCTGCTGCTGCGATTGGACAGCAGGGAGGAGAAGGCGGGGCACAGCCCTGAGGTCCCAGACGTTCCATCCGCAGCGAGCAGGAGATTCAGAGAACCCCAGAGAGATGGATCCAGGCCCAGGAGGGGACGTGGAGGCAGGGACCGGGGCCCAGGATCTCACCCTCTGTCCGGCCGCGAGCTGCAAAGAGCCCTACAGAGAGAGAGATCGCGGCCCAGGGGAGAGGAAGGCACCGGGGGACGTGTGCGATGCTGCTGTGTGGGGATCGCTCCCTTATGCAGAGCCCTTCAGCAGCTCATAAAGACTCTGAGGAGCTCTGCTTTCCTATGGGAATCTAACTTTTTGCTGTTTAATGCGGCGATCGAGGAGGCTCCTGCACAGGTCAAGCAGTTCATGTCTCAGGTTCTGAAGGCTGCGAGATGCTCGGTTCCGGCCGAATGGAAGAAGATCGCCGGTCCAGCAATGTCGCGGGCCTGCAGCCGTCCGGATGAGATGCACAGGGGATGGAGCAGGTCAGGGCAATGCGGAGGAACGGGCTGGATCCTTTACAACTATAGGGAAGCCCTAGGAGAAGGGGAAATCCGAGCATTCTCCGGGGCGGGGAATAAAGGAAGGGCTGGGGATATTGTTCTGTACTGTGTATCTGCTGATGACTGAATTATGATGGAGAGAGGTGTTGTGCACTTGCTGTTTTCCTGATAACTAACTTTATTGTAATAAAAATCACATCGAAGTGTGTTTAAATAAAAAAGAAGCTGAATGTGAACCGCGGGACTTGTGGTTTATTAGTGGCTCCCTCTGAGACCTGAGCCACCCGTGGATCCTGGGAGGCTCTAGTGCTCCGGGTAAAGATATCTTTTAGGAGGTCGGTGGGGCGGCGTTTCTACTCCCTGAAAAGGTCAGATCTGGGATAAGAGTGGTCAGGGGTGGCAGCCGGTGCTGTCATCACATATGAACATCTACTTTGTACTTAATACAGGACCTGTAGCTCACGTTCGCTGCTATCTCTGGCTGTCAGATACAGCTACTGAGCCACCAGTCAGCTGGGTACAAACACTCCCGGGGTTTTACCCCTTATTCTTCTCCTAGCACAGGACTCCAGCCTAAGGACCAGCCCTTCACAGCCGGCTCTGCACTCTCCGGGCAGCCGGGGACAGAGGCTCCGGGGTTTTACCCCTCTTTCCACCACTCTCTTGTATTACACCCTCCGGTGATTAACAGCTCCTCGCCCGCACTCACAAGAATTAAATGTTCTCTCTTAAAATAAAAGAATCTTTCTAACGCACACAGTGCGCGGTGAAACCTCCTCCCCTATGCAAACAAACATTAAACGTGCAGAGAGTATGGGTTTCCAGCAGGGGCTGTTAGACCCGGGCTGCGGGGGAGCTTCCGAGCCATCTCTTGCCGGCACAGACCGTCCAGCACTGCCGAGTGGAGCAGGAACATTATGGGGGGGAGTGGAAACTGGGATCGGAGGATTAAGGGGGCACAGACCTGGGCAGAGAGTGAGGAGGGGGGTCACTGCAGTGCGTTCTATGTTTTGGTTTAAACCCCCCTAACTTCCAAGCTGCTAAGGGACCTGAGGGAGGAAAGTGCATCCTACAGAGCAGCTTCCCAGCCACCGGCAGCTCCTCACCGGACAGAGGGTGAGATCCTGCGACCCGGTCCCTCCCTCCACGTCCCCTCTGCCCGCGCCTCTCCCCACCTTCTCCCCTGGGCCGCGATCTCTCTCTGTAGGGCTCTTTGCAGCTCCTGACCGGACAGAGGGTGAGATCCTGCGACCCGGTCCCTCCCTCCACGTCCCCTCTGCCCGCGCCTCTCCCCACCTTCTCCCCCGGGCCTGGATCCGTCTCTCTGGGGCTCTCTGAAGCTCCTGCTCGCTGCGAAGGAACGGCCGGGACCGGGCTGTGCTGTGCCCCGCCTCCTCCCCCTGCCGTCCAATCGCAGCAGCAGGAAGGGGCGGGGCTGCAGCAGGGCTCCCCTGTGATAGGCTCCCACCCTGCCTCTCTCGCCCTTAAAACCGTGGCGGAGCTGTAGCTTCCGGTCGGTGACCGAGAGCCCGGCCGTGCGCTCCGAGAGCGGGCAGCGTCCGCCCTGCCGGGAAAAGCCGCTTAGCACGGAAGGAGCAATGGGGGCTAAGGCTGGGGGGAAGCGCGGGTTCTGGCCCAGGCATGAGCGGCGCTTTACGGCCTCCCTCTCCCCAGGCTTTAAGCTTGCAAGTCCTGCAAACCGTGCAAAGGTCCCCGGGGTTTAAGCGGCTCTTCCCGCCAGCCTGCTCTCACTGCTCCGTGTTCACGGTCTGATTGTGACAGAGGGGTTCGCATGGAACCAGATATCGGTTAAATGAATGAATGACCGAGGGATGCGATGTGAGTAAGAAAGAGAGAGGGTGAGCGGTAAATATCGCACACGGGGAAGGCTAAATCTGTCCTCGGGGCTTCCTTTTCCAGGGCAGTGCTGGACGGTCTGTGCCGGTGAGAGATGGCTCAGAAGCTCCCCCGCAGCCCGGGTCTAACAGCCCCTGCTGGAAACCCATACTCTCTGCACGTTTAATGTTTGTTTGCATAGGGGAGGAGGTTTCACCGCGCACTGTGTGCGTTAGAAAGATTCTTTTATTTTAAGAGAGAACATTTCATTCTTGTGATTGCGGGCGAGGATCTGTTAATCACTGGATGGTGTAATACAAGAGAGTGGTGGAAAGAGGGGTAAAACCCCGGAGCCTCTGTCCCCGGCTGCCCGGAGAGTGCAGAGCCGGCTGTGAAGGGCTGGTCCTTAGGCTGGAGTCCTGTGCTAGGAGAAGAATAAGGGGTAAAAACCCGGGTTACAGTCTGTAACCGGCTGACTGGTGGCTCAGCAGCTAGGTGGGGGCCAGTGTAGGTGAGTGGTGCGGGTGGATGGGGAGGAGGGGGGTCAGTTAGACCTGTGTTCCAAGCATATTCCGGTGAATACCTCTAATGAGAAAGAGCCTTAATTAATAACAAGAAAGAGCCACCAGCAGCTGGGGCTTTTACTACTTTCTACCAGGGAAAATGGCCCAAATTTCACCAAAACTACCCATTTTTGGTCCTTGTGATCAGTAACATTCTCTGTCGCGGAGAGGATGTTACAACCCACGGTCTTACTGAGCTGGTGGGGCTTCGAACCCACAACCTCACTGTTACTAACCCGGCTCCCAACCCTTGGGTCAGCGAGGCTTTCACACTAAGCTCATTTCGGAACTTATATTTGACCTTTTCAGGGAATAAAAACGCCTCCCCACCCACCTCCTAAAACATAAGAGGTAAAAACCCGGGAGGGAGCGTTTGTACCCAGCTGGTGGCTCAGCAGCTCTGTCTGACGGCTCCGTTACAGGGATTTACTCGAATATACGAGGGCGCGGGTTCGAGTCTAGCTTAGCCAGAAGCTAGGTGGGGGCCAGTGTAGGGAAGCGGTGCCACCAGCAGACTGGGGGTTTTACTACTTTCTACTAGGAAAAATGGCCCAAATTTCACCAAAACTACCCCTTTCCAATCCTTGTGATCAGTAACATCCTCTGTCGCGGACAGGATGTTATACTACCGAGCTGATGGGGCTTCGAACCCACAGCCTCACTGTTACTAACCCGGCTCCCAACCCTTGAGTCAGCGAGGCTTTCACACCAATGACTTTTCGGAACTTATATTTGACCTTTTCAAGGAACAGCAGCGCCTCCCTCAACCACCTCCGGAAAGATAACTTTATCAGGAGCACTACAGCTTTCCAACATCCCCCAGTGGCTCAGAGCTCAGAGGGAGACACTTATAAGTCACAAGTCCCACAGTTCAGCCTCTGTTTTATTTAAACACAATTGGATTTGTGTTTTTTTTTTGTTTTGTTTTTACAATAAACTTTTTTCTTTAGAAAACAGCATCATAATGCAATCAGCTAGAATCGACAGGAAATACAAAGTATAGAATATCCTCAACCATTATTTCATTACCCCTCCCGCCCTTGAGAATATTAGGATTTCCACTTCCACAGGTTTGTAAAAGCATCGGGTCTGTTTTTCCTTATTGCGTGAAATTTTCTATCCTGTGCATCTCATCCGGACGGCTGCAGGCCCGCGACATTGCCGGAGCGGCGATCTTCTTCCATTCGGACGGAACCGAGCATCTCGCAGCCTTCAGAACCTGAGACATGAACTGCTTGACCTGTGCAGGAGCCTCCTCGATCGCCGCATTAAACAGCAAAACGTTAGATTCCCAGAGGAAAGCAGAGCTCCTCAGAGTCTTTATGAGCTGCTGAAGGGCTCTGCATAAGGGAGCGATCCCCACACAGCAGCATCGCACACGTCCCCCGGTGCCTTCCTCCCCGCTTCCTCTCCAACGTCTGCCCGCGCCTCTTCCCACCTTCTCCCCTGGGCCGCGATCTCTCTCTCTGTAGGGCTCTTTGCAGCTCCTGACCGGACAGAGGGTGAGATCCTGGGCCCGGTCCCTGCCTCCACGTCCCCTCTGCCCGCGCCTCTCCCTACCTTCTCCCCTGGGCCTGGATCCGTCTCTGGGGCTCTCTGAAGCTCCTGCTCGCTGCGAAGGAACGGCTGGGACCGGGCTGTGCTGTGCCCCGCCTCCTCCCCCTGCCGTCCATTCGCAGCAGCAGGAAGGGGCGGGGCTGCAGCAGAGCTCTCCTGTGATTAGGCTCCGACCCTGCCTGTCTCGCCCTCACAACCATGGCGGAGCTGTAGCTTCCGGTCGGTGACCGAGAGCTCGGCCGTGCGCTCCGAGAACGAGCAGCGGCCGCCGTGCGGGAAAAGCCGCTTAGCACGGAAGGAACAATGGGGGCTATGGCTGGGGGGAAGCGCGGGTTCTGGCCCAGGCATGAGCTGCGCTTTACGGCCTCCCCCTCCCCAGGCTTTAAGCTTGCAAGTCCTGCAAACCGTGCAAAGGTCCCCGGGGTTTAAGCGGCTCTTCCCGCCAGCCTGCTCTCACTGCTCCGTGTTCACGGTCTGATTGTGACAGAGGGGTTCGCATGGAACCAGAAATCGGTTAAATAAACAAATGAATGACCGAGAGATGCGATGTGTGTGAGAGAATGAGCGGTAAATATCGCACACGGGGAAGGCAAAATCTGTCCTGGGGGCTTCCTTTCCCAGGGCAGTGCTGGACGGTGTGTGATGGCTCAGAAGCTCCCCCGCAGCCCAGGTCTAACAGCCCCTGCTAGAAACCCGTAATCTGTCCATGTTTAATGTTTGTTTGCATAGGGGAGGAGGTTTCACCGCGCACTGTGTGCGTTAGAAAGATTCTTTTATTTTAAGAGAGAACATTTCATTCTTGTGAGTGCGGGCGAGGATCTGTTAATCACTGGATGGTGTAATACAAGAGAGGGGTAAAACGCCGGAGCCTCTGTCCCCGGCTGCCTGGAGAGTGCAGAGCCTGCTGTGAAGGGCTGGTCCTTAGGCTGGAGTCCTGTGCTAGGAGAAGAATAAGGGGTAAAAACCCGGGACAGTCTGTAACCGGCTGACTGGTGGCTCAGCAGCTAGGTGGGGGCCAGTGTAGGTGGATGGGGAATAACAGAAGGGCTGGGGATATTGCTCTGTACTGTGTATTGGCTGATGACTGAATTATGATGGAGAGAGGTGTTGTGCACTTGCTGTTTTCCTGATAACTAACTTTATTGTAATAAAATCACATCGAAGTGTGTTTAAATCAAAGAGAAGATGGATGTGAACCGCGGGACTTGTGGTTTATAAGTGGCTCCCTCTGAGACCTGAGCCTCTCGTGGATCCTGTAGTGCTCCGGGTAAGATATCTTTTAGGAGGTGGGTGTGGGGGCGTTTTTACTCCCTGAAAAGGTCAAATATAAGTTCCGAAAAGAGCTTAGTGTGAAAGCCTCGCTGGCCCAAGGGTTGGGTGCCGGGTTAGTAACAGTGAGGCTGTGGGATCGAACCTCCACCAGCTCAGTAAGACCGTGGATTGTAACATCCTCTCCGCGACGGAGAAACTCAGGAAGACTGTGGATTGAAAGATCCTCTCCGGGACAGGAGAAACTCCGGGATGGAGAAACTCAGGAAGACTGTGGATTGAAATCTCCAGAGGAGAAACAGCCACCAGAGGAGAAACAGATCCAGAGAAGAAACAAGAAAGAGCCACCAGCAGCTGGGGCTTTTACTACTTTCTACTAGGAATGGCCCAAATTTCACCAAAACTACCCCTTTCTAGTCCTTCTGATCCGTTCTTACTGGGTATCTCCTTCTCCTGTCTTACTGGGTATCTCCGTCGCCCAGAGGATCTTTCAATCCACGGTCTTACTGGGTATCTCCTTCGCCTGTCTTACTCGGTACCTTCGTCGCCGAGAGGATCTTTCAATCCACGGTCTTCCTGAGTTTCTCCATCCCGGAGTTTCTCCTGTCCCGGAGAGGATCTTTCAATCCACGGTCTTCCTGAGTTTCTCCGTCGCGGAGAGGATGTTACAATCCACGGTCTTACTGAGCTGGTGGAGGTTCGATCCCACAGCCTCACTGTTACTAACCCGGCACCCAACCCTTGGGCCAGCGAGGCTTTCACACTAAGCTCTTTTCGGAACTTATATTTGACCTTTTCAGGGAGTAAAAACGCCACCTCTTAAAAGATATCTTTACCCGGAGCACTACAGGATCCACGAGAGGCTCAGGTCTCAGAGGGAGCCACTTATAAACCACAAGTCCCGCGGTTCACATCCATCTTCTCTTTGATTTAAACACACTTCGATGTGATTTTATTACAATAAAGTTAGTTATCAGGAAAACAGCAAGTGCACAACACCCCTATCCATCATAATTCAGTCATCAGCCAATACACAGTACAGAACAATATCCCCAGCCCTTCTGTTATTCCCCCGCCCCGGAGAATACTCGGATTTCCCCTTCTCCTAGGGCTTCCCTATAGTTGTAAAGGATCCAGCCCGTTTCTCCGTATTGCCCTGACCTGCTCCATCCCCTGTGCATCTCACCCGGACGGCTGCAGGCCCGCGACATTGCCGGAGCGGCGATCTTCTTCCATTCGGCCGGAACCGAGCATCTCGCAGCCTTAAGAACCTGAGACATGAACTGCTTGACCTGTGCAGGAGCCTCCTCGATCGCCGCATTAAAGAGCAAAAAGTTAGATTCCCATAGGAAAGCAGAGCTCCTCAGAGTCTTTATGAGCTGCTGAAGGGCTCTGCATAAGGGAGCGATCCCCACACAGCAGCATCGCACACGTCCCCCGGTGCCTTCCTCCCCGCACCCTCTCCCCACCTTCTCCCCTGGGCCTGGATCCGTCTCTGGGGGTCTCTGAATCTCCTGCTCGCTGCGAAGGAACGGCCGGGACCGGGCTGTGCTGTGCCCCGACTCCTCCCCCTGCCGTCCAATCGCAGCAGCAGGAAGGGGCGGGGCTGCAGCAGAGCTCTCTCCTGTGATAGGCTCCCACCCTGCCTGTCTCGCCCTCACAACAATGGCGGAGCTGTAGCTTCCGGTCGGTGACCGAGAGCGGGCAGCGTCCGCCCTGCCGGGAAAAGCCGCTTAGCACGGAAGGAGCAATGGGGGCTAAGGCTGGGGAGAAGCGCGGGTTCTGGCCCAGGCATGAGCGGCGCTTTACGGCCTCCCCCTCCCCAGGCTTTAAGCTTGCAAGTCCTGCAAACCGTGCAAAGGTCCCCGGGGTTTAAGCGGCTCTTCCCGCCAGCCTGCTCTCACTGCTCCGTGTTCACGGTCTGATTGTGACAGAGGGGTTGGCATGGAACCAGAAATCGGTTAAATGAACGAATGAATGACCGAGGGATGCGATGTGTGTGTGTGAGAGAATGAGCGGTAAATATCGCACACGGGGAAGGCAAAATCTGTCCTGGGGGCTTCCTTTCCCAGGGCAGTGCTGGACGGTCTGTGCCGGCAAGAGATGGCTCAGAAGCTCCCCCGCAGCCCGGGTCTAACAGCCCCTGCTAGAAACCCGTAATCTCTGCACGTTTAATGTTTGTTTGCATAGGGGAGGAGGTTTCACCGCGCACTGTGTGCATTAGAAAGATTCTTTTATTTTAAGAGAGAACATTTCATTCTTGTGATTGCGGGCGAGGATCTGTTAATCACTGGAGGGTGTAATACAAGAGTCGTGGAAAGAGGGGTAAAACCCCGGAGCCTCTGTCCCCGGCTGCCTGCCGGCTGTGAAGGGCTGGTCCTTAGGCTGGAGTCCTGTGCTAGGTGAAGAATAAGGGGTAAAAACCCGGGTTACAGTCTGTAACCGGCTGACTGGTGGCTCAGCAGCTAGGTGGGGGGGCCAGTGTAGGTGAGTGGTGCGGGTGGATGGGGAGGAGGGGGGTCAGTTAGACCTGTGTTCCAAGCATATTCCGGTGAATACCTCTAATGAGAAAGAGCCTTAATTAATAACAAGAAAGAGCCACCAGCAGCGGGGGCTTTTACTACTTTCTACCAGGCAAATTTCCCCAAAACTACCCCTTTCTGGTCCTTGTGATCAGTAACATCCTCTGTCGCGAAGAGGATGTTATAATCCACGGTGTTACTAAGTTGGTGGGGCTTCGAACCCACAACCTCAATGTTACTAACCCGGCTCCCAACCCTTGGGTCAGCGAGGCTTTCACACTAATCTCATTTCGGAACTTATATTTGACCTTTTCAGGGTATAAAAACGCCTCCCCACCCACCTCCTAAAAGATAAGAGTTAAAAACCCGGGAGCGTTTGTATTCAGCTGACTGGTGGCTCAGCAGCTCTGTCTGACGGCTCCGTTACAGGGATTTACTCGAATATAGGAGGGCGCGGGTTCGAGTCTAGCTTAGCCAGAAGCTAGGTGGGGGCCAGTGTAGGGAAGCGGTTTTACTACTTTCTTCTAGGAAAAATGGCCCAAATTTCACCAAAACTACCCCTTTCGAGTCCTTGTGATCAGTAACATCCTCTGTCGCAGACAGGATGTTATACTACCGAGCTGATGGGGCTTCGAACACACAGCCTCACTGTTACTAACCCGACTCCCAACCCTTGGGTCAGCGAGGCTTTCACACCAATGGCTTTTCGGAACTTATATTTGTCCTTTTCAAGGAACAGCAACGCCTCCCCCAACCACCTCCGAAAAGATAACTTTATCAGGAGCACTACAGCTTTCCAACATCCCCCAGTGGCTCAGAGCTCAGAGGGAGACACTTATAAATCACAAGTCCCACGGTTCGGCCTCCGTTTTATTTAAATACAATTGGATTTGTTTTTTTTTGTTTTTACAATAAACTTTTTTTCTTTAGAAAACAGCATCATAATGCAATCAGCTAGAATCGACAGGAAATACAAAGTATAGAATATCCTCAACCATTATTTCATTACCCCTCCCGCCCTTGAGAATATTAGGATTTCCACTTCCACAGGTTTGTAAAAGCATCGGGTCTGTTTTTCCTTATTGCGTGAAATTTTCTATCCTGTGCATCTCACCCGGACGGCTGCAGGCCCGCGACATTGCCGGAGCGGCGATCTTCTTCCATTCGGCCGGATCCGAGCGTCTCGCAGCCTTAAGAACCTGAGACATGAACTGCTTGACCTGTGCAGGAGCCTCCTCGATCGCCGCATTAAACAGCAAAAAGTTAGATTCCCATAGGAAAGCAGAGCTCCTCAGAGTCTTTATGAGCTGCTGAAGGGCTCTGCATAAGGGAGCGATCCCCACACAGCAGCATCGCACACGTCCCCCGGTGCCTTCCTCCCCCCCACCTTCTCCCCTGGGCCGCGATCTCTCTCTCTGTAGGGCTCTTTGCAGCTCGCGGCCGGACAGAGGGTGAGATCCTGGGACCCGGTCCCTGCCTCCACGTCCCCTCTGCCCGCGCCTCTCCCTACCTTCTCCCCCGGGCCTGGATCCGTCTCTGGGGGTCTCTGAATCTCCTGCTCACTGCGAAGGAACGGCCGGGACCGGGCTGTGCTGTGCCCCGCCTCCTCCCCCTTCCGTCCATTCGCAGCAGCAGGAAGGGGCGGGGCTGCAGCAGAGCTCTCTCTTGTGATTAGGCTCCGACCCTGCCTGTCTCGCCCTCACAACCATGGCGGAGCTGTAGCTTCCGGTCGGTGACCGAGAGCTTGGCCGTGCGCTCCGAGAACGAGCAGCGGCCGCCGTGCGGGAAAAGCCGCTTAGCACGGAAGGAGCAATGGGGGCTAAGGCTGGGGGGAAGCGCGGGTTCTGGCCCAGGCATGAGCTGCCCTTTACGGCCTCCCCCTCCCCAGGCTTTAAGCAAAGGTCCCCGGGTTTTAAGCGGCTCTTCCCGCCAGCCTGCTCTCACTGCTCCGTGTTCACGGTCTGATTGTGACAGAGGTGTTCGCATGGAACCAGAAATCGGTTAAATAAACAAATGAATGAATGACCGAGGGATGCGATGTGTGTGAGAGAATGAGCGGTAAATATCGCACACGGGGAAGGCTAAATCTGTCCTGGGGGCTTCCTTTCCCAGGGCAGTGCTGGACGGTCTGTGCCGGTGAGAGATGGCTCAGAAGCTCCCCCGCAGCCCGGGTCTAACAGCCCCTGCTAGAAACCCGTAATCTCTCACGTTTAATGTTTGCATAGGGGAGGAGGTTTCACCGCGCACTGTGTGCGTTAGAAAGATTCTTTTATTTTAAGAGAGAACATTTCATTCTTGTGATTGCGGGCGAGGATCTGTTAATCACCGGAGGGTGTAATACAAGAGAGTGGTGGAAAGAGGGGTAAAACCCCGGAGCCTCTGTCCCCGGCTGCCCGGAGATTGCAGAGCCGGCTGTGAAGGGCTGGTGCTTAGGCTGGAGTCCTGTGCTAGGAGAAGAATAAGGGGTAAAAACCCGGGAGAATCTGTACCCAGCTGACTGGTGGCTCAGCAGCTCTGTCCGATGGCTCCGTTACAGGGATTTACTCGAATATAGGAGGGCGCGGGTTCGAGTCTAGCTTAGCCAGAAGCTAGGTGGGGCCAGTGTAGGGAAGTGGTGCGGGTGGATGGGGCGGAGGGGGGGTCAGTTAGACCTGTGTTCCAAGCATATTCCGGTGAATACCTCTAATGAGAAAGAGCCTTAATTAATAACAAGAAAGAGCCACCAGCAGACTGGGGGTTTTACTACTTTCTACTAGGAAAAAAATAGCCCAAATTTTACCAAAACTTCCCCTTTCTGACCAGAGAGGATGCTACAACCCATGGTATTACGGAGCTGGTGGGGCTTCGAACTGAGCTGGTGCAGCATCCTCTCTGCCATAGAGGCTCAGTAACATCCTCTGTCGCGGAGAGGATGTTACATCCCGCGGTGTTTCGGAGCTGGTGGGGCTTCGAACCCACAACCTCAACGTTACTGAGCTGGTGGGGCTTCGAACCCACAACCTCAACGATACTAACCCGGCTCCCAACCCTTGGGTCAGCGAGGCTTTCACACCAATTCCTTTTCGGAACTTATATTTGACCTTTTCAAGGAACAGCAACGCCTCCCCCAACCACCTCCGGAAAGATAACTTTATCAGGAGCACTACAGCTTTCCAACATCCCCCAGTGGCTCAGAGCTCAGAGGGAGACGCTTATAAGTCACAAATCCCACGGTTCAGCCTCTGTTTTATTTAAACACAATGGGATTTGTTTTTTTTTGTTTTGTTTTTACAATAAACTTTTTTCTTTAGAAAACAGCATCATAATGCAATCAGCTAGAATCGACAGGAAATACAAAGTATAGAATATCCTCAACCATTATTTCATTACCCCTCCCGCCCTTGAGAATATTAGGATTTCCACTTCCACAGGTTTGTAAAAGCATCGGCTCTGTTTTTAACTTATTGCGTGAAATTTTCTATCCTGTGCATCTCATCCGGACGGCTGCAGGCCCGCGACATTGCCGGAGCGGCGATCTTCTTCCATTCGGCCGGATCCGAGCGTCTCGCAGCCTTAAGAACCTGAGACATGAACTGCTTGACCTGTGCAGGAGCCTCCTCGATCGCCGCATTAAACAGCAAAACGTTAGATTCCCATAGGAAAGCAGAGCTCCTCAGAGTCTTTATGAGCTGCTGAAGGGCTCTGCATAAGGGAGCGATCCCCACACAGCAGCATCGCACACGTCCCCCGGTGCCTTCCTCCACGCTTCCTCTCCAACGTCTGCCCGCGCCTCTTCCCACCTTCTCCCCTGGGCCGCGATCTCTCTCTCTGTGTAGGGCTCTTTGCAGGTCGCGGCCGGACAGAGGGTGAGATCCTGGGACCCGGTCCCTCCCTCCACGTCCCCTCTGCCCGCGCCTCTCCCTACGTTCGCCCCTGGGCCTGGATCCGTCTCTCTGGGGCTCTCTGAAGCTCCTGCTCGCTGCGAAGGAACGGCTGGGACCCGGCTGTGCTGTGCCCCGCCTCCTCGCCCCTACCGTCCAATCGCAGGAGCAGGAAGGGGCGGGGCTGCAGCAGGGCTCTCCTGTGATAGGCTCCGACCCTGCCTGTCTCGCGCTCGCAACCATATAAAATAATAATAAGAGCCACCAGCAGCTGCGGCTTTTACTACTTTCTACCATTCAAAATGGCCCAAATTTCCCCAAAACTATCCCTTTCTAGTCCTTGTGATTAGTAACATCCTCTGTCGCGGAGAGGATGTTATACCCCACGGTGTTACTGAGCTGGTGGGGCTTCGAACCCACAACCTCACTGTTACTAACCCGGCTCCTAACCCGTGGGTCAGCGAGGCTTTCACACCAAGTACTTTTCGGAACTTATATTTCACCTTTTCAGGGAGTAAAAACGTCTTCCCCCACCCACCTCCGAAAAGATATCTTTACCAGGAGAACAGCATCCTCCCAACCTCCATCAGTAGCTCAGGGCTCAGAGGGAGGTGCTTATAAGCCACAAGTCTCCTGTTTCACATTCAGCATCTGTTTTATTTAAACACACTTCGATGTGTTTTTTATTACAATAAACTTTTTTTTTTTATCAGGAAAACAGGAAGTCCATAACACCTCTATCCATCATAATTCAGTCATCAGCCAATACAAAGTATAGAACAATATCCCCAGCCCTTCTTTTATTCCCCGCCCCGGAGAATGCTAGGATTTCCACTTCTCCTAGGGCTTCCCTATAGTTGTAAAGGATCCAGCCCATTTCTCCTTATTGCCCTGACCTGCTCCATCCCCTGTGCATCTCATCCGGACGGCTGCAGGCCCGTGACATTGCTGGACCGGCGATCTTCTTCCATTCGGCCACACCCCAGCCTGCTAGACTGGCATCGGTGGTCACCACCACCCAATTTGGCAGATCGAGGGACACGCCACGGGCCAGGTTCGGCGGATCCAACCACCAGCCCAGACTGTCCCTGGCATTCTGCGGGAGCGGGAGAATCATCTGGTAGTCCTGCGATACTGGTTTCTAACGGGAGAGGAGCGCCCACTGTAAGGTCCTGAGGTGCGCGAAAGCCCAAGGTACAAGGTCGATGGTGGACCCCATCACTCCCAGGAGTTGCAGGTAGTCCCAGGGGGTGGGCTCTGGTAACGCAGCGAACCGTCGTGTGTGATCCCGCAAGGATTGAGCTTTGTCCTGGCGCAGAAAAACTTTGCCCAGTAGGGTGTCGAAGGTGGGCATGAGGGAGCTCTTGGAGAAGTTCACTACCCATCCCAGGGAATGTAGAAACCATTACACTCGAGTCACCGCTGAGCGTCCATGATCGAATGACTTCGCCCGGAGGAGTCAATCGTCCAGATAAGGATGAACCAGGATGCCCTCCTTCCAGAGAGCTGCCGCCACGACTACCATGATCTTGGTGAAGGTGCGCGGCGCCGTCGCCAATCCGAACGGGAGAGCCGTGAACTGAAAATGCTGGTCCAGAATTTTGAAACGAAGGAAACGGTTTTGGTCCGGGCGGATGGGAATGTGCAGGTAGGCCTCCGTTAAGTCCAGGGAGGCGAGGAACTCCCCACGATGCACCGCCGCAATCACTGACCGGAGCGTTTCCATGCGGAACCGAACGACTCGAAGGGATTTGTTGACTTCCTTGAGGTCTAGGATAGGCCGGAAGGAACCGTCCTTCTTTGGTACGACGAAATAGATGGAATAGTGGCCCGAGCCCACCTCTCCGAAGGGCACGGGCGCAATAGCGCCTATCTCCCGGAGTCTGTCCAGAGTCAGCTGCACCGCTCCTCTCTTGAGGTCCGAGCCACAGGGGGAAAAGATGAACCTTCCCTGCGGGGGGCGGACAAATTCCAATTTATGGTATCCAGGACCCACTGGTCCGAGGTGATCCGTGCCCACTCCGCGTAGAAATACGTTAGTCGGTCCCCAATCCTGGGGACAGGGGAGTGGGCGAGACTGGCATCATTGTGAAGACTTGGTATAGGGGTTCCCGGTTCCGGGAGTAGTGCGTGCGGGCCGACGCCCGCGAAAGGAGCGCGACCAGGGCTGAGACCTGGGGGTGGATGGCCGGGAGCCCGCCTGTCTGTATCCCCTGTAGCGCCGTTGCGCTCTGGCTCTGGTCCGAGAAGAAGAAAATGCTCTGGATGGTCGAAACCTATCCTCCGGCAGCCGATGAACAGCGTTCTCCCCCAGGGACTTGATGACCTGGTCCAAATCCTCCCCGAAGAGGAACTTGCCCCTGAAGGGAAGAGAGCCCAGACTCGACTTAGAGGACGTATCAGCCACCCAATTGCGTAGCCACAGTAGTCGTCGTGCTGCCACTACCGAAACCATGGATCTTGCGAGGACCCGAAAGAGGTCGTACGAGGCGTCCGCCCCATACGCCACTGCGGCTTCCAGCCGATCTGCCTGGGCAGCCTCATCGGCCGGCAGGACCTGAGACGTGAGGAGTTGTTGCACCCAAAGGAGACTAGCCCGCTGGGCAAGCGAACTGCACATCACCGCCCGCATACCCAGTGCGGAGACCTCGAAGACCCGCTTAAGGAAAACTTCCAACTTACGATCCTGTGTGTCCCGCAACGCCGCACCTCCCGTTACTGGGATAGTCGTCCTCTTCGTGACCGCCGACACTGCGGAGTCCACCTTTGGGACCTTGATGAGGTCCAGAAAATCTTCGGGGAGCGGGTACAGCTTTTCCATAGCCCGGCTGCTCTTCAGGGAGGCCTCCAGGGTGTCCCATTCCCTGGTGAGAAGTTGTAAAAACGAGCCATGAATGGGAAAAGCCCGAGCCCTCGGCCGGAGTGCCACCAGGACAGGATCTCCCTTCCTTGAAGAAGTGACGACAGCGGGAGCTACTGGGGCAGGCGGGTCTGGTGGTGGGTCCAAATCTAATTCTTGGATGATCTGCGGGATGAGGTCGTCCAGCTCTTCCCTCTGGAAGAGGGGTAGGGTACACGGATCATCCCCGTCCTGCGTGCCGTCCCCTTGTCCCCCATCCGGGAGGTCAGGTCCATGTCCCGCTGGGTTTGGCACCGCCCCCACTGCCGCGGGCGTGGATCGGACCCGGGTAGGAAGGCGGGAGGCCCCCACTCCCGGAGGGTCGGGGGGGGGGGGGGGGGGCCGGCGTCGAGGGCGACATCCGAGGGATCTTAGGAGGGGGGGGGGGGGTCCCCACAGGTGCTTCCAGCCCCTGCAGATAAGCGGTATGCATGAGCAGGATAAACTCCGGAGAGAACCTCGGCCTGCTCGGGTGCGCTTCGGGGGCGGCGTGGTTCCTGCTCCCTGGCTCTGGGTGCTTGGTTCCTGCACCAAAATCGGGGGAACACCCCCGCTGGTAGAGTCCTCCAGGGACATAACCCACTGTCTGGACTGATCCAGGTACGTACAGGGAAGCAGGGATCGCTGTTCCAGTACCTGAGGGACCTCAGCCCAGCCGGGCGCTTCCAGCTCACTACTGCCACCTCTGGTGGTTCAATATACTGTTTAATAAAAGAACTAGTGTGTGTCTGTCTCCTTAGGGATGTAAATCGTTTTTGAGCGATTAAAATTATCGTCAGATAATTTTAAAATCATCCAAAATCGTTAGAGTGCACGATACAATACAAATGCCCCCGATTTATTGTCAGGGGCATTTGTATTGTATCGTTAAATAGGGCGCGGGAAAACCGGCACACCAAAAAAACCCTAAAACCCACCCCGAACCTTTAAAACAAATCCCCCACCCTCCCGAACCCCCCCCCAAAAGTTTTAACTTACCTGGGGTCCAGTGGGGGGGGGGGGTCCCGACGTGATCTCCAGCTCTCTGGCCACGGCTGCGTTGAGAAATGGCGCCGGTGGCCCTTTGCCCTTATCATGTGACAGGGCAAAGGTAGCGCCGGTGCCATTTTGGTTCCTGGCTCCCGACGTCATGCGTGCAGATCGCTCCCGGACCCCCGCTGGACCCCCAGGGACTTTTGGCCAGCTTGGGGGGGCCTCCTGACCCCCACAAGACTTGCCAAAAGTCCAGCGGGGGTCCGGGAGCGACCTCCTGCACGTGGGCCGTATTGCCAATCTTCAAAATGGCGCCGACGCTACCTTTAACCTCATTATGTCATACGGGCGACCTCACTCCTGCCCTGCAGCACCTCCTGCTATTCCAGTACTGAGACCCTGACACACAGCTCTGCCAATGCAGCTCACTCCTGCCCTGCAGCACCTCCTGCTATTCCATTACTGAGACCCTCACACACAGCTCTGCCAATGAACCTCACTCCTGCCCTGCAGCACCTCCTGCTATTCCAGTTCTGAGACCCTCACACACAGCTCTGCCAATGCACCTCACTCCTGCCCTGCAGCACCCCCTGCTATTCCATTACTGAGACCCTCACACACAGCTCTGCCAATGAACCTCACTCCTGCCCTGCAGCACCTCCTGCTATTCCAGTACTGAGACCCTCACACACAGCTCTGCCAATGCACCTCAGTCCTGCCCTGCAGCACCCCCTGCTATTCCAGTACTGAGACCCTTACACACAGCTCTACCAATGCAGCTCACTCCTGCCCTGCAGCACCTCCTGCTATTCCAGTACTGAGACCCTGACACACAGCTCTGCCAATGCACCTCAGTCCTGCCCTGCAGCACCCCCTGCTATTCCAGTACTGAGACCCTTACACACAGCTCTGCCAATGCAGCTCACTCCTGCCCTGCAGCACCTCCTGCTATTCCAGTACTGAGACCCTGACACACAGCTCTGCCAATGCACCTCACTCCTGCCCTGCAGCACCTCCTGCTATTCCAGTTCTGAGACCCTCACACACAGCTCTGCCAATGCACCTCACTCCTGCCCTGCAGCACCCCCTGCTATTCCATTACTGAGACCCTCACACACAGCTCTGCCAATGCACCTCACTCCTGCCCTGCAGCACCTCCTGCTATTCCAGTACTGAGACCCTCACACACAGCTCTGCCAATGCACCTCAGTCCTGCCCTGCAGCACCCCCTGCTATTCCAGTACTGAGACCCTTACACACAGCTCTACCAATGCACCTCACTCCTGCCCTGCTGCACCTCCTGCTATTCCATTACTGAGACCCTCACACACAGCTCTGCCAATACAGCTCACTCCTGCCCTGCAGCACCTCCTGCTATTCCAGTACTGAGACCCTGACACACAGCTCTGCCAATGCAGCTCACTCCTGCCCTGCAGCAGCCCCTGCTATTCCAGTACTGAGACCCTCACGCACAACTCTGCCAATGCACCTCACTCCTGCCCTGCAGCACCTCCTGGTATTCCAGTACTGAGACCCTCACACACAGCTCTACCAATGCACTTCACTCCTGCCCTGCAGCACCCCCTGCTATTCCAGTACTGAGACCCTCACACACAGCTCTGCCAATGCACCTCACTCCTGCCCTGCAGCACCTCCTGCTATTCCAGTACTGAGACCCTCACACACAGCTCTACCAGTGCACCGCACTCCTGCCCTGCAGCACCTCCTGCTATTCCAGTACTGAGACCCTCACACACAGCTCTACCAATGCACCTCACTCCTGCCCTGCAGCACCCCCTGCTATTCCAGTACTGAGACCCTCACACACAGCTCTACCAATGCACCTCACTCCTGCCCTGCAGCACCCCCTGCTTTTCCAGTACTGAGACCCTCACATACAGCTCTACCAATGCACCGCACTCCTACCCTGCAGCACCCCCTGCTATTCCAGTACTGAGACCCTCACATACCCTCCTACCCTGCAGCACCTCCTGCTATTCCAGTACTGAGACCCTCACACACAGCTCTGCATTAGAAATTTTTTTTTATTTTAAGAGAGAACATTTCATTCTTGTGATTGTGGGCGAGGAGCTGTTAATTCCTGGATGGTGTAATACAAGAGAGTCGTGGAAAGAGGGTTAAAAACCCCGGAGCCTCTGTCCCCAGCTGCAATATGGAGAAACAGGCTGGATCCTTTACAACTATAGGGAAGCCCTAGGAGAAGGGGAAATCCGAGCATTCTCCGGGGCGGGGGAATAAAGGAAGGGCTGGGGATATTGCTCTGTACTTTGTTTCGGCTGATGACTGAATTATGATGGATAGAGACATTGTGGACTGTTTTCCTGATAAAAAAAAGTTTATTGTAATAAAAATCACACAGAAGTGTGTTTAAATAAAACCGAGGCTGAATGTGAACCGTGTGGCTTATAAATGGCTCCTTCTGAGCCCTGAGCCACCGGTGGATCCTGGGAGGCTGTGGTGCTCCTGGTAAAGATATCTTTACGGAGGTGGTGGGGGGAGGCAAGATGGGATCACAATAATCAGGAAGGGACTGGTGGGATTTTGAAAGGAAAAAGTTTATGGGAAAGAAACATGGAAATGCTGACTTCCTGTTCAGGGAGGGGGTAGGGCAAGACTCCTGAAAAAGTGGGGAGGTGTCTGACGGGGTCAGTATACAGTGCAGGGAGGTAGGTCAAAACCCCAGAAACAAAAAATCCCCGGAACCAAAAATCTGCAGGGAAAGGGGGAAGAAATACCAGGTGACACAGAGTCAGTCGGGCTGGTTCCTTCCCCCTGAAGCATCGGAGAAACCTGAGACACAGGTGTGGGAGGGAGAGGGTGGGGCCTCGGGAACCAATCCCTGGCCAGCAGGGGAGGGGAAGGAAGAGGGTGGGGCCCCAGGAACCAATCCCTGGCCAGCAGGGGAGGAGTCTCCATCCTATAAAAAAAGGAGCCAAGGCAAAGCATTTCAAGTCTCTTTCCAGGTACTGGAAAGGAGGGAGTGGGACCTGGCTGCCCGATGCTGCTGAGGACTGCTTTACTGTGGGAGAAAGGACTGAAACCCTGGTACCAGAGAAGGTGAGTGTGCAGATTCCAAATCTTCCCTTTTTGTTTTTATTGCTAATGAACTATTTCCAAGGCTGCCAATTGGGTGGAGGTATTTCTGGGGAGTGTGGTAGAGAGCAGAGATAGGAGGGAGGAGGCAGAGGCCAGCAGGGCTGCACTTAAGTTCTTTGCTGGCCTGTTTTAGGACATTTTTTTTTTGGTTTGTTAGGACTTGTGGCAGGGAGAGAAGAGGTCTGTGACATAAAGATGAAGCTTCAAGGGGAGAAGCCAGGCTCAGCACTCACTGGTTGGGCTTGGTGCCTCCCTGCCAGCCCAATGAGGGTTTGAATCCCGCAAGGGGAACCAGTGGAGAAATTTTATAACTGAGAGCCTTTGGACTTTTGATGTTCCTGGGAGTGTTAGTAGCCAGGGAGCCAGTTTGGAAAATGGAGCAGTGGAGTCAATCAGATGGACAGGGGCTGATGAGAGTTGAGAGGAAACTTAATATAGTGTTAGAGAACAAATCAGACCTGCCAGAGCCCTGCTTAAAATGCTTCATCTCTGCTGGTGGACCTGGGACCTTTGGCAGAGGGTTAGACTCCTGCAGCCAGTGTGAGGCAGGGCCTGATGTGTCCTCTAGCAGTGTTAAGTTGTGTGCCAGGTCTTGCAAGCTAAAGAAGGTTATAAGCATTTGGGAGGGCTCTGACACTTTATTCTTTAGCTTGTGTGTGAGGTCTTGCAAGCCTACGAAGGCTGGTTAGTTGGTGAGGGGGCAGAGAACTATACACAAGGGCATGTATTGTAGGATGCTCTAATTTCAGGGCTTGGTAGTGAAGGGGGAGGGATATGAAAAGGCCTGTTTGAACAGTCAGGTTTTCAGTTTGGGTTTTTTGGGATTTTTTGTTGTTTTGGGTGTTGGGTTCTAGATGTAGCTCTTGGTGCATGGAATTCCAGTTGGGTGCTGCAATTGATAGTGCTCGTTCCCTGGTAGAGTTCAGGTGAGTTAGCTTGGGTGAGGGTGTTGGTAGGGTCTCGGTGTCTGCGGGTCTTGTGGCTTTTTGGTTTTTGAAAGCTGAAGGAGGGGTTTGTCCAGTGTGTTTGGATTATGTATGATCTTGTGTATTGTGGTAAGACTCTTGAAGAGGATTCTGAATTGCATTGGGAGCCATGGGAGTGATGTTTGTGAGGACTCTGGCAATGGAAATTTGTAGCATTTGGAGGGGTTTGAGTGTTGTGGTTGGGGGTCCCAGTAGTATAGTGTTGCAGTAGTCTATCTTGGAGAAGACGAATGCTTGAAGGATGGTTAGGAGAAATCATTGCTGTAGGAGGGGTGTTATTTTTTTACTACATGTAGTTTAAAGTAGCAGTCTTTTAATGTCAAATTAATGAATTTTTTTAGATTTAGTTTGCTGTCCAAGATTACACCTAGGTCTCTTGCCTCTTGAGCTATGGGTAGCTTAGGATTTATTTATTTTAGTGCTTTTTTATACCAACATTTGATACAGATATCTGTTTACAAGAAACAAAGGATAATAAGGTTAACCAAAACATAGAGGAAGGCAAAAGTTACAATCAAACAGGGGTAATGGAACTGGGGAGAAGAGGAGCCAATAGCAGAAGATAACTCTAATTATAGCAGAAACTAATCCATTCACAATATCTGTGGAGGAGAGCACTGGATAAAGGGTCCATCAAGCCCAGGATGCTGGGCTTGATGGACCCTTGGTCTGACCCAGCATGGCAATATCTTATAACTGAGATGGCCCTGAATTAAGGGAAGGCTTGTTGAAACAGCCAAGTAGAGCTTTTTTTTCTGAACATCAGTAGACAGGGTTCTTGTCTTAGATCAGGGGGGCGTGGCATTCCAGATGTTTTGGCCCTGCTATCAGAGGGCTCGTTCTCTGGTGGCTGCATGAAAGGTGGATTTGGTTGGGAGGGTGTATAGTGATCCCTGTAGGCTTCTCTGATAGGTCTCGAGGTGTGGATAGTGAGTGGGCATGGAAGATTGATAGGGATCTGTTTGTGAATGCTTTTGTGAATGATGGTGAGAGTCTTGTGTAAGATTCTAAAGCTTATGAGTAGCCAATGGAGTTTAAGTCAGTAAGGGTCATTTGACTTAGTTTGTGGGATATGGTTAGGAGTTTGGTTTTGGAAGTATTCAGGGCAAGGTTCATTTGGGTGAGTAATTGGTTGATAGTATTGAGGTGGGTTTCCCATGGAGAGATTTGGGGATAGATTCAGTGATAGGGATTAGAATTTGGACGTTATCTGCATAGATGGAAGTGTGAACCCTAGGTTGGATAAGTTTACATATGGGAAGCATGTAGATGTTGAAGAGATGAACCTTGGGGCACTTCTTGAGTGAGTTTGATAGGTTGATTTGCTGTTGCCTATTTTGACTTTGATATCTGTTGTCTAGATATGAGACAAACCAGTGTAGGGCTGTGCCAGTTAGACCAATTTCGGTTAGTCTATGAGGATCTTGAGTGGTATCAAATGCTGCAGAGATGTCCAACATTGCTAAGATATAGGACTGCCCATTATCTATGCCTCTGAACTGGCGGTGAGGGAGATTACTGTTTTGGTGCTGATGAACTTGCAAAATCCGAATTGGGATGGATATAGAATATGTTTTTGTAAAGTGTTTGGTATGTTAGCTGTTTACTACTTTTTTGAGTAGTTTAAGCTAAGAAGTGGGGAATGGCTATTGACCTGAAGATAGCTGGATCTGAGGGGCCCCAGTATCCTGCAGGTGCAACAGTGGATGGCTGTTTTCAATGTTCATGCTTTAGTGATAGGTCCTGTGGGAAGTGCTTGTGCCAAAGACATAGTTTTGATGCACATACACACATATATCGCTATATATATTGTCTATTCTATTAGATAAAAGGGATACAAACATACATATTACTAAACATTTGAGTTATTTCAGAATTATATAAATACATAATTGAACAAGTAGTGTTCTAGTCCTGAATAATAGCCTTTTCCCTAAGCTGTGACACCTTTTCTTGGACCAACACAGGAATTATCATTCTACATGAGCTTTGGAGAGCATCCAGGTCACGTCTTCAGAAGAAGGGAGCTGATTGGTCTGGAAAGCTCATACAGTACTGGGGTAAAAGGAGCGAGGATTAGCTATGTGAGGCCTGACCAGATTGCATTACACATGTTCATCTGCACTAAATACCCCATCACCGCTGCAAAGATCACCATTCAAGCTCTAAAATCAACATTTACAGGTGAGTTGAGCACGTCAGTGTAAGATGCTATTGGAGCAGTTTTCTAAAGTTATTTACCTGTGAAGTGCACTTAATGTAGATAAAATTATTGACAATGAGGTAAAGCAGATTTACCCATTTAAACCTAGTTTTAAGCCTGTAAATGGTGTTGGGCTGGAAATAAAAATGATTCAAAATACGTTAATGAACTTCAAGCCCTGGCTGAAAGCAGACAAGGCAATGGATGGCCCCAGATTCTGTTGCACTTCCATGTTAAACCGGCCTCAGGTTCAAGTAAAGAGAGTGGAGGGGAATCTGATCCTTGGTGTTTGTGTTTGCAGTCGGTTTGTACATGCAAGAACCAGTAAAAAAGTGTAATGTCCTACACGGCCTCTGCTTACACTACTAACTGTCAGATCTGAGAGCCCATTTCCCAGAAAACCATCCTAAAGCAGATGAGGATACAAATATCATAAAAACCCTGATACAGATACAGGGAGTCAGCAAAGAATCCAAACACAGATGCTAAAAGGCAAAAGAGAACCAAACACCCAAGCATCTTTAACCCCACCTTATTTAGGGGACAAAATATGCCAACCTTACTGCTTTCTTGCACACCCCACCCCATTTCATTCAGCAGTTTTATAAAGTGGGAAAAGGCTGATGCCCCCACCCAGGACTCGAGGTCTACAAAATGTTTGGAGTGAGGACACTCATTGACAAGATAGAAGGGAAGAGTGCACACAAATATATATATATATATATATATATATATATATATATATAAATATACACACAACCACAGTGTAAATATGTATACATAAAGATACAAAGCACACGTATATACCACCCACATATACTACACACATATATAGGCACCAGTCACACATGCACACACCATAAATGATATGAACTTACAACACACACTTGCATAGACATAAAACGCACCCATGTATATACATTCTATGCTCCTGGAAAGACTGGTTAATAGTTCAATTTAACCAAATTAGCTGCCATTTTATTGTATTGACTGACTTACATGCGCTCTGGTTATTTTTCTCCCCTTTACATAGTGCTTTGTAATTCCTGAGGAGACTGAATCGAGGCGGAGGAGTCTCCGTTGTTTTGGCAGCACTTTTACCCCTTATAGGCAACACTTTACATAATAGATGCAGGCCTCTTCCTTTCTTATAGGTAACCATATACAGGAATAAATGCAGGGTCTCTTCCGCTCTTATAGGTAACATTATACAGGAATAGATGCAGGGTCTCTCGTGTCAGGCTGTGTTGGCAGCAGTGCTCTTCCTTTCTTATAGGTAACATTATACAGGAATAGATGCAGGGTCTCTCTCCTGTCAGGCTGTGTTGGCAGCAGTTCTTCCATTCTTATAGGTAACATTATACAGGATTAGATGCAGGGCCTCTCCTGTCAGGCTGTGTTGGCAGTAGTTCTCTTCCTTCCTTATAGGTAACATTATACAGGAATAGATGCAGGGTCTCTCGTGTCAGGCTGTGTTGGCAGCAGTGCTCTTCCTTTCTTATAGGTAACATTATACAGGAATAGATGCAGGGTCTCTCTCCTGTCAGGCTGTGTTGGCAGCAGTTCTCTTCCTTCCTTATAGGTAACATTATACAGGAATAGATGCAGGGTCTCTTCCTTTCTTATAGGCAACATTATACAGGAACAGATGCAGGGTCTCTTCCATTCTTATAGGTAACATTATACAGGAATAGATGCAGGGTCTCTCCTGTCAGGCTGTGTTGGCAGCAGTTGTATTCCTTTCTTATAGGTAACATACAGGAATAGATGCCGGCTCTCTTCCATTCTTATAGGTAACATTATACATTAATAGATGCAGGGTCTCTCCTGTCAGGCTGTGTTGGCAGCAGTTCTCTTCCATTCTTAAGGGTAACATTATACAGGAATAGATGCAGGGTCTCTCCTGTCAGGTTGTGTTGCCAGCAGTTCTCTCCCATTCTTATAGGTAACATTATACAGGAATAGATGCAGGGGCTCTTCCTTCCTTATAGGTAACATTATACAGGAATAGATGCAGGGTCTCTCCTGTCAGGCTGTGTTGGCAGCAGTTCTCTTCCATTCTTATAGGTAACAGTATAAAGGAATAGATTCAGGGTCTCTTCCTTGTATACAGGTAACATTATACAGGAATAGATGCAGGGTTCTCTTCCATTGTTATAGGTAACATTATACAGGAATAGATGCAGGGTTCTCTATTATAGGTATCATTGTACAGGAATAGATGCCGGCTCTCTTCCATTCTTATAGGTAACATTATACAGGAATAGATGCAGGCTCTCTTCCATTCTTATAGGTAACATTATACAGGAATAGATGCAGCAGTTCTATTCCTTTCTTATAGGTAACATTATACAGGAATAGATGCAGCAGGTCTCTTCCATTCTTATAGGTAACATTATACAGGAATAGATGTAGGGTCTCGTGCTTTCTTATAGGTAACATTATACAGGAATAGATGCAGGGTCTCCTGTCAGGCTGTGTTGGCAGCAGTTCTCTTCCATTCTTATAGGTAACATTATACAGGAATAGATGTAGGGTCTCCTGTCAGGCTGTGTTGGCAGCAGTTCTCTTCCATTCTTATAGGTATAATTATACAGGAATAGATACAGGGTCTCTTCCTTCCGTATAGGTAACATTATACAGGAATAGATGCAGGTTTCTCTATTCTTATAGGTAACATTATACAGGAATAGATGGAGGGTCTCTTCCTTTCTTATAGGTAACATTATACAGGAATAGATGGAGGGGTCTCTTCCATTCTTATAGGTAACATTATACAGGAATAGATGGAGGGGTCTCTTCCATTCTTATAGGTAACATTATACAGGAATAGATGGAGGGGTCCTCCTTCCATTCTATAGGTAACATTATACAGGATTAGATGGGAGGGGGTCCTCTTCCATTCTTATAGGTAACATTATACAGGATTAGATGGAGGGGTCTCTTCCATTCTTATAGTGTAACATTATACAGGAATAGATGGAGGGGTCTCTTCCATTCTTATAGGTAACATTATACAGGATAGATACAGGGTTCTCTATTCTTATAGGTAACATTATACAGGAATAGATGCAGGTTCTATTACTTTCTTATAGATAACA